>NW_023304107.1:0-3584 GCF_011077185.1 Oxyura jamaicensis | reverse complement strand
CTAAAGGTGGTGTCTGAGCCATCATCCCAGTTTCTCTTAGCTCTTTTAATCTTCTACCAATGGTAATTATATATTTCTGGATACTACGATCCTCAACTACATTGTTCCCTAAGGGCATCCCTTGAGAATAAGGCATGCCATATAACATTTCACATGGTGATAATCCAGTCTCAGTGTGTAGTTTAGTTCTAATATTTAAAAGTGCCAATAGTAAGCATTTCGTCCAGGGCATTTGTCTCAATCAGTAACTTAGCCAATTGTTGTTTTATTGTTTGATTCATTCTTTCTACTTTCCCGGAGCTTTGTGGGTGCCACGGAGTGTGGTATTCCCACTGAAAGCCTAATTATTGACATAATAATTTTATTATTTTAGAAGTAAAGTGTGTGCCCTGATCAGAATCAATGTACTGGATTATCCCATATCTAGGTATTAAGTGTTCTAATAACATTTTTACCACCGTTCCAGAGAACAAGCAACCCAAAACAGCAAGGCATTTGAATCACCCCTCTCTGTTCCCTCATCCAAACTCTTTACATTCCTGATGTTATCATCAGCCATGGGGCTTGTCGACCCCCATGCCCACACTCCCACATCTCCCCCTTCTTTAACATAAAAAAGCATGATTAACACAAATTAAGAAAGCACGATTAACACAAACTAGAACACAGAGAAAAACTACCAGGCATACTAATTCTATCTTTAACAAACTTTGTAACCACATCCCTGGGAAAGGCAGGTACTGAGTGCTGCCCAGGCAGGGGAGGGCTCTGGCTGCCCCTCCAGCTCCCGGAGTCCTTGTTTGTGGGTCCTGCATATGCCAGCCGGACACTCCCAGACGTTGTTTTTTGTTTGAGCTGGAGTCCAAACCGCAGAGAAGGGTGCTGTGATCATGTTAAGGCAGATGATGAGACAGCCGGACAGACTCGTGGTGCTGACATCCATCTAGGGCCGGCTTCTGTTAAAACACAAGCACAACCTCGGCCCCCAAGTTATTAGAGTGTAGGGCCCTTCCCAGTAATTGGTGCTGTAATTTTTTATTTTTATTTATTTATTTATTTTTCCATGACTTGTGCTCTTCCTTTAACTGAGTTTCTCCCAGATCTGTCTTCTAGATCTGTTTGTCGCTTTTTCTCCTGCACAGACAGATGCAAGGACCTTCCATCCATCGATTAAAAAAAATTAAAAAACATAGCATACTTTATCTATCTTTTCCTAGGTTTCACAACCCTACTCTTCCTTCTTTGTTTTAGAAGCTGTCCTGGTTTAGTTAGGATAGAATTAATTTTCCTCCCAGTAGCTGGTAGAGTGCTATGTTTTGAATTTAGAATGAGACTAATGTTGATAACACACTGATGTTTTAATTGCTGCAGAGCAGTGCTTACACTAAGCCAAGGACTTTTCAGCTCCTCACTCTGTCCTGCCAGCAGGCAGGCTGGGGGTGCAGCAGGAGCTGGGAGGGGACAGACCCAGGACAGCAGACCCAAACTGGCCAAAGGGGTATTCCATACCATCTGATGTCATGCTAAACAATGCATAGGGGTGGCTAGCCAGGGTGGGGGGGCCAGCCACCTGGGGACAGGCTGGGCATCGGTCAGCGGGTAGCAAGCAAGTGCACCATGCACCACCCGCTCCGTACACATCATTATTATTATTTTCTGTCCCAATAAACTGTCTCTATCTCAACCCGCAGGCTTCAGTTTTTCTCGTTTCTCTCCCCTATCCCATAGAGGGGGGAGGATGAGCGAACGGCTGTGTGGTGTTTAGCTGCCGGCCGGGTTAAACCACAACAGAAGCATACATAAATTGATACAAAGGAACACTTGAATAATACAACTGGACACAAAAATATATATTTTTCAAGAAATTTACATCAGTAATTGTATAAAGCTTTCTTCTGTACTAAGAGGTCCTGAAAGTTTAGGACTAAAATATTAACTTTGTAATGTAATGTAAAAGGGTTATCATGACAGTCCTCAAAGGCCACTATATAGCACACTGACATATTCAAGGCTCTCAGCTTTTATTTCAGTCTGTGTATTCAAGTTTTGAGGTCCTTCTATGATTATGCAAACATCAGAAATATAGTGATATAATAAATGGTACTTATGAAAGCAGAGTTTTAAAGCCAATATTAAATTTTGCAGGCTCAAAACACCAACTTAATATTTAAACAAGTATTTGATACTTCTGTTTGTTCAAAAATAGAGTAAATGCACTTACAGAAAAATAACTTTCACTTTTCAACAAGCGTGCTCGTGATTTTTATATTAGTACAAACTTAGAAACAAACAAACAAATCCAAATCCACCATATGACTTTTTAAAATAAATGATACCAATTCACCTTTCCCCTACTTGAGTACATTACATTAAGGCTTTGAATCATCTGACCCACGATTTTACAGCATTAAAATGAGTGGGTCCACAAGGATGCTGGTATGTCTCACTGAGACTTTGCATGAATAGAATTAAAGCTCACCACCTTAAGGAAACAGAAAATCACATGCTCATGCCTTACCTATATTCCTTTTTGTCTCCAAACCAGAACATAAAGTTTTATAGTAACAGTATTTCATGGCAGTAGATGAGTACTTTTTAATCAATTATATTTTATTAATTAATATTATTAATTTAGTGGCAACATCTTTGGAGAAACTTCCAGTTTTTGTTGTACAACACTGCTTTCTGGTAGTGATTCAGGCATGGGGAGTTCATTCAGTTCAACGTGCTGTAAATATAGCCCCACTTTTCCCCTTTAATAGTTCCAGGGCTCTACATAGAGCATACAGCTCACAAGCCTGAGCTGACCGTGATGGACTCAAAGGTCCTGATTCCACAGGTTCTAGGTCCTTATTAATTATTGGATATCCTGATTTGACCATTCTATCACATAGTACTGAACCATTTTTAATTTGCTCCCTTTTCTCTGGTTCCGGGTCTTCAATTTTGTCTGACCCATCTAGGAATTTTACTGTGGCAATTCCTACAGCCCTTGGCTACCCGGTAAGAGTGTCTTGCAGGGGGTTTAGGACCTATCACCCACCCACGAATCCTATAGGAATCACTTCGGTCCTTCACCGGCCAAGTCCCTCGCGGGAGATTGGAACCGCGGTTAGAAGACCTCCACACTCGCTTCGGAACTAGGTTCCGTCTCAGTCACACTCTTACACACACAGGCAACCGAATCCCACCCAACCGAACGGTACACACTTCAAATACTCACGACTCCATCGTCTTCGTTCGGATCTTCGCGCGCAGAATTACGGGCAAAATACAATGCTGCAGCTGGCAAGGGAGCTCATAAAAAAATTCTTTGCTTGCCTTTATTCAGGTTCAGGATGGTGTTAGTCCCGACCTGACTCGAACAGGAGCCACCAAATGGTGGGGCGCCCCTCCTAGATCCAGTCAGAATTCAGGAACCAAGACCATCCCGGACAAGCCCCCAATTGTGATAAATGATTAAGTCCCAAATAGGATTTTTGTGATTTATTAAGCGAATAGAGGCAAGCAAACAGCGCTGGGTGCACCGGGAGTCTCTGCTCTACCAGGACGCACACCTGTTACATCAGGTGTCTGATTTTTAT
>NW_023304106.1:0-3602 GCF_011077185.1 Oxyura jamaicensis | reverse complement strand
CCTTTGAGTCCATCACGGTCAGCTCAGGCTTGTGAGCTGTATGCTCTATGTAGAGCCCTGGAACTATTAAAGGGGAAAAGTGGGGCTATATTTACAGCATGTTGAACTGAATGAACTCCCTGTGTCTGAATCAATACCAGAAAGCAGTGTTGTACAACAAAAACTGGAAGTTTCTCCAAAGATGTTGCCACTAAATTAATAATATTAATTAATAAAATATAATTGATTGAAAAGTACTCATCTACTGCCATGAAATACTGTTACTATTAAACTTGATGTTCTGGTTTGGAGACAAAAAGGAATATAGTTAAGGCATGAGCATGTGATTTTCTGTTTCCTTAAGGTGGTGAGCTTTAATTCTATTCATGCTAAGTCTCAGTGAGACATACCAGCATCCTTGTGGACCCACTCATTTTAATGCTGTAAAATCGTGGGTCAGATGATTCAAAGCCTTAATGTAATGTACTCAAGTAGGGGAAAGGTGAATTGGTATCATTTATTTTAAAAAGTCATATGGTGGATTTGGATTTGTTTGTTTGTTTCTAAGTTTGTACTAATATAAAAATCACGAGCACGCTTGTTGAAAAGTGAAAGTTATTTTTCTGTAAGTGCATTTACTTTATTTTTTGAACAAACAGAAGTATCAAATACTTGTTTAAATATTAAGTTGGTGTTTTGAGCCTGCAAAATTTAATATTGGCTTTAAAACTCTGCTTTCATAAGTACCATTTATTATATCACTATATTTCTGATGTTTGCATAATCATAGAAGGACCTCAAAACTTGAATACACAGACTGAAATAAAAGCTGAGAGCCTTGAATATGTCAGTGTGCTATATAGTGGTCTTTGAGGACTGTCATGATAACCCTTTTACATTACATTACAAAGTTAATGTTTTAGTCCTAAACTTTCAGGACCTCTTAGTACAGAAGAAAGCTTTATACAATTACTGATGTAAATTTCTTGAAAAATATATATTTTTGTGTCCAGTTGTATTATTCAAGTGTTCCTTTGTATCAATTTATGTATGCTTCTGTTGTGGTTTAACCCGGCCGGCAGCTAAACACCACACAGCCGTTCGCTCATCCTCCCCCCTCTATGGGATAGGGGAGAGAAACGAGAAAAACTGAAGCCTGCGGGTAGAGATAGAGGCAGTTTATTGGGACAGAAAATAATAATAATGATGTGTACGGAGCGGGTGATGCACGGTGCCGTTGCTTGCTACCCGCTGACTGATGCCCAGCCTGTCCCCAGGCAGCCGGCCCCCCTACCCCGGCTAGCCACCCCTATGCATTGTTTAGCATGACATCAGATGGTATGGAATACCCCTTTGGCCAGTTTGGGTCTGCTGTCCTGGGTCTGTCCCCTCCCAGCTCCTGCTGCACCCCCAGCCTGCCTGCTGGCAGGACAGAGTGAGGAGCTGAAAAGTCCTTGGCTTAGTGTAAGCACTGCTCTGCAGCAATTAAAACATCAGTGTGTTATCAACATTAGTCTCATTCTAAATTCAAAACATAGCACTCTACCAGCTACTGGGAGGAAAATTAATTCTATCCTAACTAAACCAGGACAGCTTCTAAAACAAAGAAGGAAGAGTAGGGGTGTGAAACCTAGGAAAAGATAGATAAAGTATGCTATGTTTTTTAATTTTTTTTTTTAATCGATGGACGGAAGGTCCTTGCATCTGTCCGTGCAGGAGAAAAAGCGACAAACAGATCTAGAAGACAGATCTGGGAGAAACTCAGTTAAAGGAAGAGCACAAGTCATGGAAAAATAAATAAATAAATAAAAATAAAAAATTACAGCACCAATTACTGGGAAGGGCCCTACACTCTAATAACTTGGGGGCCGAGGTTGTGCTTGTGTTTTAACAGAAGCCGGTCCTAGATGGATGTCAGCACCATGAGTCTGTCCGGCCGTCTCATCATCTGCCTTAACATGATCACAGCACCCTCCTCTGCGGTTTGGACTCCAGCTCAAACAAAAAACAACGTCTGGGAGTGTCCGGCTGGCATATGCAGGACCCACAAACAAGGACTCCAGGAGCTGGAGGGGCAGCCAAACCCCCCCCCCCTGCCTGGGCAGCACTCAGTACCTGTCTTTCCCAGGGATGTGGTTACAAAGTTTGTTCAAGATAGAATTAGTATGCCTGGTAGTTTTTCTCTGTGTTTTAGTTTGTGTTAATCGTGCTTTCTTAATTTGTGTTAATCATGCTTTTTTATGTTAAAGAAGGGGGAGATGTGGGAGTGTGGCCATGGGGGTCGACAAGCCCCATGGTTGGTGATATCATCAGGAATGTAAAGAGTTTGGAGAAGGGAACAAAGAGGGGTGATTCAGAAAATGCCTTGCTGTTTTGGGTTGCTTGTTCTCCAGAATGGTGGTAAAAATGTTATTAGAACACTTAATACCTAGATATGGGATAATCCAGTCCATTGATTCTGATCAGGGCACACACTTTCCTTCTAAAATAATAAAATTATTATGTCAATAATTAGGCTTTCAGTGGGAATACCACACTCCGTGGCACCCACAAAGCTCGGGGAAAGTAGAAAGAATGAATCAAACAATAAAACAACAATTGGCTAAGTTAATGATCGAGACACAAATGCCCTGGACGAAATGCTTACTTTTAAATATTAGAACTAAACTACACACTGAGACTGGATTATCACCATGTGAAATGTTATATGGCCTTATTCTCAAGGGATGCCCTTAGGGAACGATGTAGTTGAGGATCGTAGTATCCAGAAATATATAATTACCATTGGTAGAAGATTAAAAGAGCTAAGAGCAACTGGGATGATGGCTCAGACACCACCTTTAGGATTTGCAATTCACCAGTTAAAACCAGGAGATAAGGTTCTAATAAAAACATGGCAAGAAGAAAACTTATCTCCCCTCTGGGAAGGACCTTTTCTTGTTTTATTAAAAAGAAAACAACCGATATTTATTAACTGCTATCTATTAGCTGTTATCTGTTAACAAGGAAACAGCTGTGAGAACTACTGAAAAAGGATGGACACGTGTTGTGAGTAAAAGGTCCAGTGGAAGAGTGGAAAGTAACATCAGAACCAGGAGAAACTAAACTAACAGATGGACTTGAAGAAGCTTTCATCAGAGTATAAGCTAAGTTGCTGTGGGAATTTTATTGTAATTACTCCTTTATTGTAATTACTCCAAATTTATTGTAATTACTTCTGTAAAATTAGTAAACAAAGAACCTCTTGAATAGATACCTACTAAGAGAAGAGATTTATCAATAACAGGGATCAGTTAAGCATTATCCCCTGAAGGTACTGAGAAGGTACATCTGCAGTGTACACCCCTCTAAGATTAGGGAAGAGGGCAAGACCAGATAGGGAACTGGTGCTGCGGCTGGGAAGGTCTGCCAAGGGCTGCAACCCCTTCGGGCTGTGACCGCCGAGCACTATGGCCCTTACCGGACCTCTTCTAGTCCTACTTGGGGTGAGTTTCTTGGCCCAAGCTATGGCCAACAACTGCAGTCAACTAGAAAAGGATGGTTGAGCTTCCAGACATTGGTGTATCATACTGTCTATGACTGTAAAGGCCAGAAAAGAGGAAGCTGCATTTTGAACCTAACTC
>NW_023304105.1:0-3930 GCF_011077185.1 Oxyura jamaicensis | reverse complement strand
GGCCGGACTCATGGTGCTGACACCCATCTAGGACCGGCTTCTGTTAAAACATAATTGGTGCTGTAAATTTTTTAATTGTTATTTATTTATTTATTTTACCATGACTTCTGCTCTTCCTTTAACTAAGTTTCTCCCAGATCTGTCTCCTAGATCTGTCTGTCGCCTTTTCTCCTGCATGGACAGATGCAAGGACCTTCTGTCCATTGATTTAAAAAATTTAAGAACATAGCATACTTTATCTGTCTTTTCCTAAGGGGTCACACCCCTACTCCCCCTTCTTTGTTTTAGAAGCTGTCCTGGTTTTAGTTAGGATAGAGTTAATTTTCCTCCCAGTAGCTGGTAGGGTGCTATGTTTTGGATTTAGAGTGAGACTAATGTTGATAGCACACTGATGTTTTAATTGTTGCAGAGCAGTGCTTACGCTAAGCCAAGGACTTTTCAGCTCCTCGCTCTGTCCTGCCAGCGGGCAGGCTGGGGGTGCAGCAGGAGGTGGGAGGGGACAGACCCAGGACAGCTGACCCAAACTGGCCAAAGGGGTATTCCATACCATCTGATGTCATTCTGAACAATGTATAGGGGTGGCTAGCCAGGGTGGGGGGGGGCAGCCGCCTGGGGACAGGCTGGGCATCAGTCAGCGGGTAGCAAGCAACTGCACCGTGCATCACCCGCTCCGTACACATCATTATTATTATTATTTTATTTTCTGTCCCAATAAACTGTCTCTATCTGAACCTACAGGACTTAGTTTTTCTCGTTTCTCTCCCCTATCCCAGAGAGGGCGAGGGGGGAGGGTGAGCGAACGGCTGTGTGGTGTTTAGCTGCCAGCCAGGTTAAACCACAACAGAAGCATACATAAATTGATACAAAGGAACACTGAAATAATACAACTGGACACAAAAATACACATTTTTAGAGAAAGTCACAGCAGTAATTGTATAAAGCTTTCTTCTGTACTAAGGGGTCCTGAAAATTTAGGACTAAAACATTAGCTTTGTAATGTAAAAGGGTTGTCATGACAGTCCTCAAAGGCCACTATATAGCACACTGACATATTCAAGGCTCTCCGCTTATATTTCAGTCTGTGTATTCAAGTTTTGAGGTCCTTTTATGATTATGCAAACATCAGAAATATAGTGGTATAACAAATGGTACTTATGAAAGCAGAGTTTTAGAGCCAATATTAAATTTGCAGGCTCAAAACACCCACTTAACATTTAAACAAGTATTTGATATTTCTGTTTGTTCAAAAATAGAAAGAGTAAATGCACTTACATAAGAATAACTTTTACTGTTCAACAAGCGTGCTCATGTGATTTTTATATTAGTACAAACTTAGAAACAAACAAACAAACAAATCCACCATATGACTTTTAAAAATAAATGATACCAATTCACCTTTCCCCTACTTGAGTACATTTACATTAAGGCTTTGAATCATCTGACCCACGATTTTACAACATTAAAATGAATGGGTCCACAGGATGCTGGTGTGTCTCACTGAGACTAAGCATGAATGGAATTAAAGCTCACCACCTTAAGGAAACAGAAAGTCCCATGCTCATGCCTTAACTATATTCCTTTTTGTCTCCAAACCAGAACATAAAGTTTAATAGTAACAGTATTTCATGGCAAGAGATGAGTACTTTTTTATTAATTATATTTTATTAATTAATATTATTAATTTAATGGCAACATCTTTGGAGAAACTTCCATTTTTTGTTGTACAACACTGCTTTCTGGTAGTGATTCAGGCATGGGGAGTTCATTCAGTTCAACATGCTGTAAATATAGCCCCACTTTTTCCCCTTTAATAGTTCCAGGGCCCGACATAGAGCATGCAGCTCACAAGACTGAGCTGACCGTGATGGACTCAAAGGTCCTGATTCCACAGGTTCTAGGTCCTTATTAATTATTGGATATCCTGATTTGGCCATTCTATCATATAGTACTGAACCATTTTTAATTTGCTCCCTTTTCTCTGGTCTTGGGTCTTCAATTTTGTCTGACCCATCTAGGAATTTTACTGTGGCAATTCCTACAGCCCTTGGTTACCTAGTAAGAGTGTCTTGCAGGGGGTTTAGGACCTATCACCCACCCACGAATCCTATAGGAATCGCTTCGGTCCTTCACCGGTCAAGTCCCTCGAGGGCGATTGGAACCACGGTTAGAAGACCTCCACACTGGCTTCGGAATCAGGTTCCGTCTCAGTCACACTCTTACACACACAGGCAACCGAATCCCACCCAACCAAACGGTATATGCCTTAAATACTTACCACTCCATCGTCTTCGTTCGGATCTTCGCGTGCAGAATTACGGGTAAAATACAATGCTGCAGCCGGCAAGGGAGCTCATAAAAAAATCAAATTCTTTGCTTGCCTCTATTCAGGTCCAGAATGGTATTAGTCCCAACCTGACTCGAACAGCCACCAAATGGTGGGGCGCCCCTCCTAGATCAAGTCAGAATTCAGGAACTGTGGGAAAGGAATTCGCAGGTGGCTTCGCGCTGTTTCCCACATCCCTGAATTAGAGACAATGAGGAAACAAGCTAGAGAGAAGTGCACGGAGAAGCTAGACCAATGATAAGTTGTTGTCGGCGCGTGCTGTATTTAGTTGCCTATATGTACTCTGTTAGAACATGCAATAAATAGAGGACGATTATACTCGCATCAAGGTTGCATCGTTACTCCGGGACTGTCTCCCTTTCCGACAAGGAAAGAAGGCCATCCTGGACGAGCCCCAAATTGTGATAAATGACTGAGTCCCAAATAGGATTCTAATTAAAGTTTGTAATTTATTAAGCGAATAGAGGCAAGCAAACAGCACTGGGTGCGCCGGGAGTCTCTACTCCACCAAGACACACACCTATTACATCAGGTGGTTGATTTTTATGCTCCTAGACTAATACATATTCATCACTATTCCTAGAAAAGGCAGGGTTATTATAATTAGTTTCCAGAATCCAAACCCTCTCTGGACGCATGCGTAGCAGTCTCTGGTGGTCTTTCTGGGGGTCTCTTGTGCTGAAGGCTCGTAGTCTTCCTCCCAGGCTTGGTCCTTCGGTCGTCCTTCAACTCCCCCTTTCTCCTTATTTGGTGGATCTCTTTGCCGGATATCAGAGGCTTGGGCAGCGTCCCATACAAAAGTCAGCAGTTTCCTAAAAAAACTCCTTGGTCCTCTTATCTCCCAGACTAGAGTCTCAATGTTCGCCCTTCAAACTCTCTATTTACACAAATTGCTGGACCCTTCCTTTGCATCATACAAGAACTATGTACACTAATCACTCTGTTTTTCTTAAATAGGAGCTTATATTTCATCATGTGCCCCTAGCATTGTTCCATACTGACACGAATCAAATGAACACATTTCACATTATTCACTGGAGAAGAACAGAAGAATGTTTAGGAGGGGAATGATTAGGTGGGCAGCTATGCAAGAATGGGAAAGTACCACCACCACCCCAGACCGGGAGTAATTTCGATAGGCAGAAATATCCACTTATCCAACCGGGTTAATAACAACCCACAACACAGAAATCATATGAGAAATTTGAATTCAGAATGAGAAAGTACTCAGGAATGAATCCTCAGGACCTAGTAGCCCAAGGGCTCTTGAAAGTTCATTTTGTGATTAAAGCCTGGCCAGATATGCAGAAAAAGCTCCAGAAGGTGGGAGGATGGAGTGAACAGTCACTGGAGGCCCTCCTGCGGGAGGCCCTGAAGGTATATGTCAGGAGGGGAGATGAGAAAGAAAAAGAGAGCGAAACTAATGGTATTCACAGCGTACCACGTAGCGAGGCAGAGGGTTGGAGACAGAGGAAGAAAATTCTCAGCAGGAGTCGGGCCCAGAATGGAAGAGAGAAGAAGAGAAACGAAGGAATAGCAGGGTTTATGAAGGGCAGGTCCTGCTTGACGAACCTGATCTCTTTCTA
>NW_023304104.1:0-2874 GCF_011077185.1 Oxyura jamaicensis | reverse complement strand
TCCCTGAGCCCTTGGTCACAATCTGAGCCATAAGGTTGGTTTGGTCCAGTTCTTGGGGTCCGAGGGGCTCCTGTTATCTTGAGGCCTTGCATGTTTATCTTATCCTTTGTAAACAGTCCTCCTTATCTTTGAGCCCTTGCTCACAGTCCGAACAATAAGGTTACAGTGATCTGGTTCTTGGAGCCCCAGGGGCTCATCAGGAGGCCTAGGCTCAGCGCAGGCCCAGTACATCACAAACGTAGCACATATTAAACAATGAGTGTTGTCCATATATTTATTCTTAATCAGTCACTCTCTAATTTCTAATCCCATGTTTCACCGGTGCACCCAGCGCTGTTTGCTTGCTTATGTTCGCTTAATAAATTACAAACTTTAATTAGAATCCTATTGGGGACTCAGTCATTTATCACAAATGGGGGCTTGTCTGGGATGGTCTTGGTTCCTGAATTCTGACTTGATCTAGGAGGGGCTCGCCACCATTTGGTGGCTCCTGTTCGAGTCAGGTCGGGACTAACACCATCCTGAACCTGAATAAAGGCAAGCAAAGAATTTGATTTTTTATGAGCTCCCTTGCCAGCTGCAGCATTGTATTTTACCCATAATTCTGCGCTCGAAGATCCGAACGAAGACAACGGAGTCTTGAGTATTTGAAGTGTGTACCGTTCGGTTGGGTGGGATTCGGTTGCCTGTGTGTGTAAGAGTGTGACTGAGATGGAACCTAGTTCCGAAGCGAGTGTGGAGGTCTTCTAACTGCGGTTCTAATCTCCCGCGAGGGACTTGGCCGGTGAAGGACCGAAGCGATTCCTATAGGATTTGTGGGTGGGTGATAGGTCCCCCTGCAAGACACTCTTGCTAGACAACCAAGGGCTGTAGGAATTGCCACAGTAAAATTCCTAGATGGGTCAGACAAAATGGAAGACCCGGGACCAGAGAAAAGGGAGCAAATTAAAAATGGTTCAGTACTGTATGATAGAATGGCCAAATCAGGAGTCCTTCATGGTCAGCTCAGGCTTGTGAGCTGCATGCTCTATGTAGGGCCCTGGAACTATTAAAGGGGAAAAAGTGGGGCTATATTTACAGCACGTTGAACTGAATGAACTCCCTGTGCCTGAATCACCACCAGAAAGCAGTGTTGTACAACAAAAACTGGAAGTTTCTCCAAAGATGTTGCCATTAAAATAATAATATTAATTAATAAAATATAATTAATAAAAAAGTACTTATCTCTTGCCATGAAATACTGTTACTATTAAACTTTATGTTCTAGTTTGGAGACAAAAAGGAATATAGTTAAGGCATGAGCATGTGATTTTCTGTTTCCTTAAGGTGGTGAGCTTTAATTCTATTCATGCTAAGTCTCAGTGAGACATACTAGCACCCATGTGGACCCATTCATTTTAATGTTGTAAAATCGTGGGTCAGATGATTCAAAGCCTTAATGTAATGTACTCAAGTAGGGGAAAGGTGAATTGGTATCATTTATTTTAAAAAGTCATATGGTGGATTTGTTTGTTTTTTTAAGTTGGTACTAATATAAAAGTCACATGAGCACGCCTGTTGAACAGTAAAAGTTATTCTTATGTAAGTGCATTTACTCTTTCTATTTTTGAACAAACAGAAGTATCAAATACTCGTTTAAATATTAAGTGGGTGTTTTGAGCCTGCAAATTTAATATTGGCTCTAAAACTATGCTTTCATAAGTACCATTTATTATACCACTATATTTCTGATGTTTGCATAATCATAAAAGGACCTCAAAACTTGAATACACAGACTGCCTTGAATATGTCAGTGTGCTATATAGTGGCCTTTGAGGACTGTCATGATAACCATTACAAAGCTAATGTTTTAGTCCTAAATTTTCAGGACCCCTTAGTACAGAAGAAAGCTTTATACAATTACTGATGTGAATTTCTCTAAAAATGTATATTTTTGTGTCCAGATGTATTATTCAAGTGTTCCTTTGTATCAATTTATGTATGCTTCTGTTGTGTTTTAACCCGGCCGGCAGCTAAACACCACACAGCCGTTTGCTCACCCTCCCTCCCTCTGTGGGATGGGGGAGAGAAACGAGAAAAACTAAGGCTTGTGGGTTGAGATAGTTTATTGGGACAGAAAATAAAATAATAATAATAATGATGTGTACGGAGCGGGTGATGCACGGTGCAGTTGCTTGCTACCCGCTGACTGATGCCCAGCCTGTCCCCAGGTGGCCGGCCCCCCCACCCCTGCTAGCCACCCCTATACATTGTTTAGCATGACATCAGATGGTATGGAATACCCCTTTGGCCAGTTTGGGTCAGCTGTCCTGGGTCTGTCCCCTCCCAGCTCTTGCTGCACCCCCAGCCTGCCCGCTGGCAGGACAGAGCGAGGAGCTGAAAAGTCCTTGGCTTAGTGTAAGCACTGCTCTACAGCAATTAAAACATCAATGTGTTATCAACAGTAGTCTCATTCTAAATCCAAAACATAACACTCTACCAGCTACTGGGAGGAAAATTAACTCTATCCTAACTAAAACCAGGACAGCTTCTAAAACAAAGAAGGGAGAGTAGGGGTGTGACCCCTAGGAAAAGATAGATAACGTATGCTATGTTCCTAATTTTTTTAAATCGATGGACAGAAGAAGGTCCTTGCATCTGTCCGTGCAGGAGAAAAGGCGACAGAGAGATCTGGGAGACAGATCTGGGAGAAACTCAGTTAAAGAAAGAGCACAAGTCATGGTAAAATAATGTCTTGGTTTTAGCTAGGAGAGAGTTAATTTTCCTCCCAGTAGCTGGTAGAGTGTTATGTTTTGGATTTAGGATGAGACTAATGTTGATAACACACTGATGTTTTACTTGTTGCAGAGCAGTGCTTACACTAAGCCAAGGACT
>NW_023304103.1:0-1345 GCF_011077185.1 Oxyura jamaicensis | reverse complement strand
ACCAGAGAAAAGGGAGCAAATTAAAAATGGTTCAGTACTATATGATAAAATGGCCAAATAATTAATAAGGACCAAGAACCTGTGGAATCAAGACCTTTGAGTCCATCACGGTCAGCTCAGGCTTGTGAGCTATATGCTCTATGTCGGGCCCTGGAACTATTAAAGGGGAAAAGTGGGGCTATATTTACAGCACGTTGAACTGAATGAACTCCCCATGCCTGAATCACCACCAGAAAGCAGTGTTGTACAACAAAAACTGGAAGTTTCTCCAAAGATGTTGCCATTAAATTAATAATATTAATAAAATATAATTAATTAAAAAGTACTCATCTACTGCCATGAAATACTGTTACTATTAAACTTTATGTTCTAGTTTGGAGACAAAAAGGAATATAGTTAAGGCATGAGCATGTGATTTTCTGTTTCCTTAAGGTGGTGAGCTTTAATTCTATTCATGCTAAGTCTCAGTGAGACATACCAGCATCCTTGTGGACCCACTCATTTTAATGCTGTAAAACCGTGGGTCAGATGATTCAAAGCCTTAATGTAAATGTACTCAAGTAGGGGAAAGGTGAATTGGTATCATTTGTTTTAAAAAGCCGTATGGTGGATTTGTTTGTTTGTTTTTTTTTAAGTTTGTACTAATATAAAAGTCACATGAGCATGCCTGTTGAACAGTAAAAGTTATTTTTATGTAAGTGCATTTACTCTATTTTTGAACAAACAGAAGTATCAAATACTTGTTTAAATATTAAGTGGGTGTTTTGAGCCTGCAAATTTAACATTGGCTCTAAAACTCTGCTTTCATAAGTACCATTTATTATACCACTATATTTCTGATGTTTGCATAATCATAGAAGGACCTCAAAACTTGAATACACAGACTGAAATAAAAGCTGAGAGCCTTGAATATGTCAGTGTGCTATATAGTGGCCTTTGAGGACTGTCATGATAACCCTTTTACATTACAGAGCTAATGTTTTAGTCCTAAATTTTCAGGACCCCTTAGTACAGAAGAAAGCTTTATACAATTACTGATGTGAATTTCTCTAAAAATGCATATTTTTGTGTCCAGCTGTATTATTTAAGTGTTCCTTTGTATCAATTTATGTATGCTTCTGTTGTGGTTTAACCTGGCCGGCAGCTAAACACCACAGAGCCATTCGCTCATCCTCCCCCCTCTATGGGATAGGGGAGAGAAAAGAGAAAAACTGAAGCCTGTGGGTTGAGACAGAGACAGTTTATTGGGACAGAAAATAATAATAATGATGTGTATGGAGCGGGTGATGCGCGGTGCAGTTGCTTGCCACCCGCTGACCGATGCCCAGCCTGTCCCCAGGCGGCC
>NW_023304102.1:0-2623 GCF_011077185.1 Oxyura jamaicensis | reverse complement strand
GAAATACTGTTACTATTAAACTTTATGTTCTGGTTTGGAGACAAAAAGGAATATAGTTAAGGCATGAGCATGTGATTTTCTGTTTCCTTAAGGTGGTGAGCTTTAATTCTATTCATGCTAAGTCTCAGTGAGACATACCAGCATCCTTGTGGACCCACTCATTTTAATGCTGTAAAATCGTGGGTCAGATGATTCAAAGCCTTAATGTAATGTACTCAAGTAGGGGAAAGGTGAATTGGTATCATTTATTTTAAAAAGTCATATGGTGGATTTGTTTGTTTGTTTAAGTTTGTTCTAATATAAAAGTCACATGAGCATGCCTGTTGAACAGTAAAAGTTATTTTTATGTAAGTGCATTTACTCTATTTTTGAACAAACAGAAGTATCAAATACTTGTTTAAATATTAAGTGGGTGTTTTGAGGTTGCAAATTTAATATTGGCTCTAAAACTCTGCTTTCATAAGTACCATTTATTATACCACTATATTTCTGATGTTTGCATAATCATAAAAGGACCTCAAAACTTGAATACACAGACTGAAATATAAGCTGATAGCCTTGAATATGTCAGTGTGCTATATAGTGGTCTTTGAGGACTGTCATGATAACCCTTTTACATTACAAAGCTAATGTTTTAGTCCTAAATTTTCAGGACCTCTTAGTACAGAAGAAAGCTTTATACAATTACTGATGTGAATTTCTCTAAAAATGTGTGTTTTTGTGTCCAGTTGTATTATTTAAGTGTTCCTTTGTATCAATTCATGTATGCTTCTGTTGTGGTTTAACCTGGCTGGCAGCTAAACACCACACAGCCGTTCGCTCATCCTCCCCCCTCTATGGGATAGGGGAGAGAAAGAAGAAAAACTGAAGCCTGTGGGTTGAGATAGAGACAGTTTATTGGGACAGAAAATAATAATAATGATGTGTACGGAGCGGGTGACGCATGGTGCAGTTGCTTGCTACCCGCTGACTGATGCCCAGCCTGTCCCCAGGCGGCCGCCCCCCCCACCCCAGCTAGCCACCCCTATATATTGTATAGCATGACATCAGATGGTATGGAATACCCCTTTGGCCAGTTTGGGTCAGCTGTCCTGGGTCTGTCCCCTCCCAGCTCTTGCTGCACCCAGCTCCTGCTGTACCCCCAGCCTGCCCGCTGGCAGGACAGAGCGAGGAGCTGAAAAGTCCTTGGCTTAGTGTAAGCACTGCTCTGCAACAATTAAAACATCAGTGTGTTATCAACATTAGTCTCATTCTAAATCCAAAACATAGCACTCTACCAGCTACTGGGAGGAAAATTAATTCTATCCTAACTAAACCAGGACAGCTTCTAAAACAAAGAAGGGAGAGTAGGGGTGTGAACCCTAGGAAAAGATAGATAAAGTATGCTATGCTCTTAAATTTTTTTAAATCGATGGACAGTGGAAGGTCCTTGCATCTGTCTGTGCAGGAGAAAAAGCAACAGACAGATCTAGGAGACAGATCTGGGAGAAACTCAGTTAAAGGAAGAGCACAAGTCATGGAAAAATAAATAATATAAATAAATAAAAATAAAAAATTACTGCACCAATTATTGGGAAAGGCCCTACACTCTAATAACTTGGGGGCCAAGGTTGTGCTTGTGTTTTAACAGAAGCCGGCCCTAGATGGGTGTCAGCACCATGAGTCTGTCCGGCCGTCTCATCATCTGCCTTAACATGATCACAGCACCCTCCTCTGCGGTTTGGACTCCGGCTCAAACAAAAAACAACATCTGGAAGGGTCCCGCTGGCATATGCAGGACCCACAAACAAGGACTCCAGGAGTTGGAGGAGCAGCCAGAGCCCCCCCTGCCTGGGCAGCACTCATTGCCTGCCTCTCCCAGGGATGTGGTTACAAAGTTTGTTAAAGATAGAATTAGTGTGCCTGGTAGTTTTTCTCTGTATGTTAGTTTGTGTTAATCGTGCTTTTTTATGTTAAAGAAGGGGGAGATGTGGGAGTGTGGCCATGGGGGTCGACAAGCCCCATGGCTGGTGATAACATTAGGAATGTAAAGAGTTTGGAGGAGGGAACAAAGAAGGGTGATTCAGGAAATGTCTTGCTGTCTCGGGTTGCTTGTTCTCTGGAACAGTGGTAAAAATGTTATTAGAACACTTAGTACCTAGATATGGGATAATCCAGTACATTGATTCTGATCAGGCCACACACTTTACTTCTAAAATAATAAAATTATTATGTCAATCATTAGGTATTCAGTGGGAATACCACACTCCGTGGCATCCACAAAGCTCGGGGAAAGTAGAAAGAATGAATCAAACAATAAAACAACAATTGGCTAAGTTAATGATCGAGACACAAATGCCCTGGACGAAATGCTTACCATTGGCACTTTTAAACATTAGAACTAAACCACACACTGAGACTGGATTATCACCATGTGAAATGTTATATGGCATGCCTTATTCTCAAGGGATGCCCCTAGGGAACAATGTAGTTGAGGATCGTAGTATCCAGAAATATATAATTACCATTGGTAGAAGATTAAAAGAGCTAAGAGAAACTGGGATGATGGCTCAGACACCACCTTTAGGATTTGCAACTCACCAGTTAAAACCAGGAGAGAGGGTTCTAATAAAAACATGGAAAG
>NW_023304101.1:0-1458 GCF_011077185.1 Oxyura jamaicensis | reverse complement strand
AACCCCCTGCAAGACACTCTTACTAGGTAACCAAGGGCTGTAGGAATTGCCACAGTAAAATTCCTAGATGGGTTAGACAAAATTGAAGACCCGGGACCAGAGAAAAGGGAGCAAATTAAAAATGGTTCAGTACTATATGATAAAATGGCCAAATCAGGATATGCAATAATGAATAAGGACCTAGAACCTGTGGAATCAGGACCTTTGAGTCCATCACGGTCAGCTCAGGCTTGTGAGCTGTATGCTCTATGTCGGGCCCTGGAACTATTAAAGGGGAAAAGTGGGGCTATATTTACAGCACGTTGAACTGAATGAACTCCCCATGCCTGAATCACCACCAGAAAGCAGTGTTGTACAACAAAAACCGGAAGTTTCTCCAAAGATGTTGCCATTAAATTAATAATATTAATTAATAAAATATAATTAATTTTAAAAGTACTCATCTACTGCCATGAAATACTGTTACTATTAAACTTTATATTCTGGTTTGGAGACAAAAAGGAATATAGTTAAGGCATGAGCATTTGACTTTCTGTTTCCTGAAGGTGGTGAGCTTTAATTCTATTCATGCTAAGTCTCAGTGAGACATACCAGCATCCTTGTGGACCCACTCATTTTAATGCTGTAAAACCGTGGGTCAGATGATTCAAAGCCTTAATGTAATGTACTCAAGTAGGGGAAAGGTAAATTGGTATCATTTATTTTAAAAAGTCATATGGTGGATTTGTTTGTTTTTTAAGTTTGTACTAATATAAAAGTCACATGAGCACGCTTGCTGAACAGTAAAAGTTATTTTTTCTGTAAGTGCATTTACTCTTTCTATTTTTGAACAAACAGAAGTATCAAATACTTGCTTAAATATTAAGTGGGTGTTTTGAGCCTGCAAATTTAATATTGGCTCTAAAACTCTGCTTTCATAAGTACCATTTATTATACCACTATATTTCTGATGTTTGCATAATCATAGAAGGACCTCAAAACTTGAATACACAGACTGAAATATAAGCTGAGAGCCTTGAATATGTCAGTGTGCTATACAGTGGCCTTTGAGGACTGTCATGATAACCCTTTTACATTACAAAGCTAATGTTTTAGTCCTAAATTATCAGGACCCCTTAGTACAGAAGAAAGCTTTATACAATTACTGATGTGAATTTCTCTAAAAATGTATAGTTTTTTGTCCAGTTGTATTATTTAAGTGTTCCTTTGTATCAATTTATGTATGCTTCTGTTGTGGTTTAATGCTGGCCTCTAAACACCACACAGCTGTTCGATCACCCTCCCCGCCTCTCTGGGATGGGGGAGAGAAACAAGAAAAACTGAAGCCTGTGGGTTGAGATAGAGACAGTTTATTGGGACAGAAAATAAAATAATAATAATGATGTGTACGAAGCGGGTGATGCACGGTGCGGTTGCTTGCCACCCGCTGACCGATGCCCAGCCTGTCCCCAGGCGGCC
>NW_023304100.1:0-1966 GCF_011077185.1 Oxyura jamaicensis | reverse complement strand
CCCGGGACCAGAGAAAAGGGAGCAAATTAAAAATGGTTCAGTACTATATGATAAAATGGCCAAATCAGGATATCCAATAATTAATAAGGACCTAGAACCTGTGGAATCAGGACCTTTGAGTCCATCACGGTCAGCTCAGGCTTGTGAGCTGTATGCTCTATGTCAGGCCCTGGAACTATTAAAGGGGAAAAGTGGGGCTATATTTACAGCACGTTGAACTGAATGAACTCCCCATGCCTGAATCACCACCAGAAAGCAGTGTTGTACAACAAATACTGGAAGTTTCTCCAAAGATGTTGCCATTAAATTAATAATATTAATTAATAAAATATAATTAATTAAAAAGTACTCATCTACTGCCATGAAATACTGTTACTATTAAACTTTATGTTCTGGTTTGGAGACAAAAAGGAATATAGTTAAGGCATGAGCATGTGACTTTCTGTTTCCTGAAGGTGGTGAGCTTTAATTCTATTCATGCTAAGTCTCAGTGAGACATACTACATTCCATGTGGACCCATTCATTTTAATGTTGTAAAATTGTGGGTCAGATGATTCAAAGCCTTAATGTAAATGTACTCAAGTAGGGGAAAGGTGAATTGGTATCATTTGTTTTAAAAAGTCATATGGTGGATTTGTTTGTTTGTACTAATATAAAAATCACATGAGCACGCTTGTTGAAAAGTAAAAGTTATTCTTATGTAAGTGCATTTACTCTTTCTATTTTTGAACAAACAGAAGTATCAAATACTTGTTTAATTATTAAGTGGGTGTTTTGAACCTGCAAATTTAATATTGGCTCTAAAACTCTGCTTTCATAAGTACCATTTATTATACCACTATATTTCTGATGTTTGCATAATCATAAAAGGACCTCAAAACTTGAATACACAGACTGAAATATAAGCGGATAGCCTTGAATATGTCAGTGTGCTATATAGTGGCCTTTGAGGATTATCATGATAACCCTTTTATATTACATTACAAAGCTAATGTTTTAATCCTAAATTTTCAGGACCCCTTAGTACAGAAGAAAGCTTTATACAATTACTGATGTGAATTTCTCTAAAAATGTATATTTTTGTGTCCAGTTGTATTATTTAAGTGTTCCTTTGTATCAATTTATGTATGCTTCTGTCGTGGTATAACCCCACCGGCAGCTAAACACCACACAGCCGTTCGCTCATCCTCCCCCCTCTATGGGATAGGGGAGAGAAACGAGAAAAACTGAAGCCTGTGGGCTGAGATAGAGACAGTTTATTGGGACAGAAAATAATAATAATGATGTGTACGGAGCGGGTGATGCACGGTGCAGTTTCTTGCTACCCGCTGACCGATGCCCAGCCTGTCCCCAGGCGGCCGCTCCCCCCACCCCAGCTAGCCACCCCTATATATTGTTCAGCATGCCGTCAGATGGCATGGAATACCCCTTTGGCCAGTTTGGGTCAGCTGTCCTGGGTCTGTCCCCTCCCAGCTCCTGCTGCACCCCCAGCCTGCCCGCTGGCACGACAGAGCGAGGAGCTGAAAAGTCCTTGGCTTGGTGTAAGCAGTGCTCTGCAACAATTAAAACATCCGTGTGTTATCAACATTAGTCTCACTCTAAATCCAAAACATAGCACCCTACCAGCTACTGGGAGGAAAATTAACTCTATCCTAACTAAACCAGGACAGCTTCTAAAACAAAGAAGGGAGAGTAGGGGTGTGAATCCTAGGAAAAGATAGATAAAGTATGCTATGTTCTTCAATTTTTTAAATCGATGGACAGAGGAAGGTCCTTGCATCTGTCCGTGCAGGAGAAAAAGCGACAAACAGATCTAGAAGACAGATCTGGGAGAAACTCAGTTAAAGGAAGAGCACAAGTCATGGAAAAATAAATAAATAAATAAAAATAAAAAATTACAGCACCAATTACTGGGAAGGGCCCTACACTCTAATAACTTGGGGGCCGAGGTTGTGCTTGTGTTTT
>NW_023304099.1:0-1197 GCF_011077185.1 Oxyura jamaicensis | reverse complement strand
AAGCAGAGTTTTAGAGCCAATATTAAAATTTGCAGGCTCAGAACACCAACTTAATATTTAAACAAGTATTTGATACTTCTGTTTGTTCAAAAAATTGAAAGAGTAAATGCACTTACATAAGAATAACTTTTACTTTTCAACAAGCGTGCTCATGTGATTTTTATATTAGTACAAGCTTAAAAACCAAACAAACAAATCCACCATATGACTTTTTAAAACATATGATACCAATTCACCTTTCCCCTACTTGAGTACATTTACATTAAGGCTTTGAATCATCTGACCCACAATTTTACAACATTAAAATGAATGGGTCCACATGGATGCTAGTATGTCTCACTGAGACTTAGCATGAATAGAATTAAGCTCACCACCTTAAGGAAACAGAAAATCACATTAACTATATTCCTTTTTGTCTCCAAACCAGAACATAAAGTTTAATAGTAACAGTATTTCATGGCAAGAGATAAGTACTTTTTCACACATTTTTTCACACACTTTTTTCACACATTTCACAGGGGGTCTGATAGCCGTGCTGGTCCTGCTGAAAAAAAGCCCCTACACACGGTGAAGGGAGCAAAAGTCCCTGTAGTGCATGTAGGAAAGTGGATGGGGAAGGCGGTGTGGGTTGCTCCTGCCTTGGGAAAAGGCAAACCCATTAGTGGGAATTGTCTTTGCCCAAGCACCAGGGTATACCTGGTGGGTAATGCAGAACGATGGGGATATCAGGTGTGTGCCTCAAGGAGATCTAACTTTGGGAGAAAACTAATCTCTAATCTAAGTTATATGTTGAAGGAAGACGCTGAGAGATCAACGACAGGTCAAATTTGCAAGGAACTGGGCAAGCGCAACAAGGTCTTGAGCTAATCTGGTGCTGGCGTCCAGACATGCAACTCCACCTGCCCTGACTGACCACTTCGCAGATGAAGACTAAATAGTCAACAGTTCTTATGGACGTTTTCCGAGAGAGACTTATAGAATGTGAAGATGTACCTGCCTATCAATTTGTTAAAGAACAAGGAACAATGATGATGAGAATATGCCTGAGTATAGGGGACCTGAGAGTGACACAAATGTTATGGAATAAGGGGTGGAGGTTGTACTGGGTCTGGCTGGGATGTTAACTTTCCCTGCAGCAGCCCATACAGCACTGCGCTCTGCACTTGTAGCTAGAACAGCAGTGGTATCACACCGGTG
>NW_023304098.1:0-1784 GCF_011077185.1 Oxyura jamaicensis | reverse complement strand
ATCTGCTAAATTATTTACTCTGGTCCAGTAATCTAATCCCCTTTGGTTGTTTCTGTACATCAATGTGAGAGAAGGCTTCCTTCACCGTTCTGATTTATTCATTAAGGTAGAGCATGAGTGTGTAGCAGAATACTTTCAGTAACATGTAATCTCACATTTTAGATAGCACCAAAATAGATAACCATCCTACAGAATGCAAGCTTTGAACTTAGAGTCAATATGCAGGAGGCATAATGACAAGTGTTACAAGTATCAAAAGTATAATATGAACTCGAATTTAAAAGCTTGTCCTTTAGGCAGAAAAATATGGTTATTTATGGTTATATGGTTATATATGGTTATTTAGAAAAATATGTTATTTACCACAATCGGGTAATCTTTATAAACCGTAATTATTTTCAAATTAACACCAAATTCACTGTTTAAAAAAGCCAAAATTAGCATAAAGGAGGCTGACACACATCTGGGGAAGTTGTAAAAGTATTACTTAAAAAAAACTCTCATATTTTAGGACTGATCTGCGAAAGAGATTTTACCTTCCCCCCTATACACACATACCTAAATACACACACACATTTAAACACACGAATTGCTATTGGTTCCTGTTCCAAAGTGTTAAGATATTCACTAGCTTTCTCCATATTTACTCACACTATCAGACTAAAAAAGAAAATAAAAATAAAAATCCAGTTTCAATCTCTTCTTAAACAAGATTTTGAGAACAAGGCAACTATACACTTCATGAGAGTTTTTAAGAATTGGTCACTATAAACTGGAGGTAGTTTGGCATCAAATACATTCCTTTGAAGAAAACATAGCTATTTGTTTCTGGTTGTTGCTACTCAGCTTTCAAGAGTAGGCTAAGACACATACACTTGCTGATCTTCCTCACTGAAAGTGGGCTGATGCTACTTGAAGTTACAACATGTACTGAATGTGGCTTCCTAGCCATTTCCAAGACCTTCCGCTACTAAAAAGTTTGTTAACATTCACCAAAGTATATTAAGTCTAAAATAGTACTTTCAAAACTGTACAGAAACTACCCCTTTCTCTAGAAAGAATTACTTTATTCTTGAAATCCCAGATAATCTAAATAGAAGCATGAGCTCTTCCACTTTCAGCTTTGTCAGTATAAAACTTGACTGTGTAACTTTTATACCGCATCACAGTTACATGGTCTCACATGTGCCAGAAAATACTTCTTTTGTAGATCTGTAGTTTAATTATGGAAACTGTTGAACCTTAGTTATTTTTTAAAAAAAGCCTAAAGAAAGATCCCTCAAAACTAAAATTAGTTGTTAAACTAACATTATTAAAAAGCTAAAACCACTTTTCTGTCCTGCCCATCCGAGGAGTAATTCATCAATTCACTCTTGCAAAGAAGCATTCCACAGCAACAGGGGAAAAAGAAATCTCAGTGTTTATGATCTATTATAAGTGAAATTAATTTATATGTTGTGTAACCCTGTAGCTACGTTTAGCAAACTTCCCATTGTTATTTCAAATTGTGTGCAATAGAAGAAAAGAGAAGCAGTATCTCATCTGCTTTTCTTGTTTTCCCTTCACAAAATGGTAACTCTCTGATATGTATATGATGTGCCATATTCTAATAAAGTATATTTGGCTGGGGGTTCCCAAGGTGTAAAGTCTGTTACCAGCAATGGACCCCTTGGGAAGAGTGTTAGCGTAGCAGACACATAACCACAGCGTGATTATATGAAGGTGCTTTATTCAGCACTGGAAACCAGGGGCAGGTGCCCAAATCTGGCTTCAAGTCCCGTTAC
>NW_023304097.1:0-1412 GCF_011077185.1 Oxyura jamaicensis | reverse complement strand
GCCGCTCTGCGCATGCGCCGCCCCCCCCCCGCCCCCCCCGGGTGGCGGCGCGGCCGCCCCCCCCCCCGCCGCCGCTGCCGCCGCCACCGCGCGTGCGCGCGCGCCCCCTGCCGCCTCAGCCGGGAACGCGCGGGGGGCGGCGCCTGCGCGGTGGGGCGAGCGGGGAGGGAGGGGGAGTGGGCCGCTGCGCCTCCGTGCGTGCGCGCGGGGGGTGCGGCGCATGCGCAGAGCGGCCGGCTGCTTCCCCGGTGCCCCGGGGTGGCCGTGAGGTAACGAACGCTGGTGCACGAAGGTGGCCTCGGCCTCAGCCGGTGCGCGGAGGCCGCCCCTCCCAGCCCTTGTCACGGCTTCGGAGGGAGTCACCTCGGCTTGCTTCGGCCCGGCGCTTGCAGATGCGTCTTCCTCCAACCAGGTTTAACTTGAGCGCGTCACACAAAACTGACAGATATTGGCCCTTTTTTTTTTAAAGGCTGAGGTGAAATATCCGGCATTTCCCTATGGGGTGTTGCCCGGTGACTCCCAGCGTGAGAGGAGAAGAAAAAAGAGGAACTGAAGGAGAGCAGTTAAAAACAAAAGGGCCAAATCCTTGGTCACAACCCCGCGCACGAAGTGTGACGGGTGCTCGAATCACACACCCATTTACCCACGGTGGTAGTTAGCCCTTAACTAATTACTTTTACATTCAATGGAACTTAGCTAGGAGAACTATTAAAATAATAAAAAGTAAAAAGGTTGTGTTTGAAACACTGGTGCTTGAAAACTCAAATGGCTTTACATTAAGTATTAATGACTGAGGGGATTCGCTTCTCTCAGGAACCGCGGCGCGGGTCAGGCACTGATCTCACCCCAACGAGCTGAAGCCAGGACTGGTCACCCCTAACCTGGGGTATTGGTGGGCAGCCGGCACTTCTCCCTTGGTAATATGTTCGTTTAGTTTGCCAACGCTGGGCAACGAGGCAATGGGTTGAAGTAAAAGTGCCGTTTTGTTTGGCATACCTCGCATGTATGATTACAATATTTTCAAGGTTATTTTGGTCTGGATTCACTCTTGCGACAAATGTGAAGACCTTAAATAAAAAGGGAGAGAGGAAGGAAGCAAAATCTGAGCACCACAGTGCCCATTTGCAGCTGAATTGTAGTAATTTTGTATCCGCAGTTCCGTTGTCAGCACGCCGTCAGCAAGCCGTCAGCAAGCTCGTCTTGCTTCATTCCCCACACGCCCTGATTTGTACCCGCTCACTTGCCAGCCCCCCAGACCGCTGCTTTTTGGTGCTGCTCTTTCATGAGGCAGCAAATGGCGCCGGGGCCGGGCCGCCCGCCGCTGCCTCCCTCAGCCCGGGGCGGGCGCTGGGCCGGGCCGGGCCCCGCCACCCCCTCGCGGCCGCCCAGCGGCGGGGCGGTGCCGGCGGCCG
>NW_023304096.1:0-9646 GCF_011077185.1 Oxyura jamaicensis | reverse complement strand
CCCCCCCCCCCTTTCCCCCGTCTCTCTCCTTTTATCATCATTATCGCTATTATTTATTACCGCCGCTCTCCAGCTCCCTGCCCGGCCCCCGGGCGTCCCGGCCCGTCCCTCCTCCCCTGCCCCGCGCCCCCCCCCCCTTTCGGCCGCCCCTCCCTCGGCAGCCACCACCCCGCAGCCGTGCCGAGGCCCCGCCAGCAGCAGCGGTGCGGCCAAGCGGGGCTCGGAGCGGCGGCGAAGCGGGGCTCGGTGTCCCGGCGGCGGCCGCAGCCCCTCCGGCACGGCCCCGGGCCCATCCCGGGAACCGCCGCTAGGTGGGGGGGGAGCCCGGCCTCCCTCCCCAGCCTCCCAACAATGACTTTGGGCAGCAGCAGCGGAGGAGGCGGCGGTGGCTGCGGGATCATGTCCGAGCGCTCCCCGGAGGAAGAGCCGCTCTCCGAGGTGGAGGACGCGGATATCGACGTGGTGGGCCCGCCCCAGGACGGGGGCAAGTACAGCGAGGACGAGGAGGACGAGGACGAGGAGGAGGACGACGACGAGGAGGACGACGAGGACGAGGGCGATCCGCTGGGGCTCGCCCTGCCGCGGAGCGGGGCCGCCAAGGGGCGCATGGGGGGGTCCCCGGAGCGGCTGTCCCCCGCCGGCGGCTCGGAGCCGGCGTGCGCCCGCGGCACCGCGCCCGGGGACAAGGCGACGGCCGGAGGCGGCGGCGGAGGGGGAGGCGGCGGCGGAGGCAGCGGAGGAGGCGGCGGCGGGGGGAAGAACCCGCTGGTGAAGCCGCCCTACTCGTACATCGCCCTCATCACCATGGCCATCCTGCAGAGCCCCAAGAAGCGGCTGACGCTGAGCGAGATCTGCGAGTTCATCAGCGGCCGCTTCCCCTACTACCGGGAGAAGTTCCCCGCCTGGCAGAACAGCATCCGCCACAACCTCTCGCTCAACGACTGCTTCGTCAAGATCCCCCGGGAGCCCGGCAACCCGGGCAAGGGCAACTACTGGACGCTGGACCCCGAGTCCGCCGACATGTTCGACAACGGCAGCTTCCTGCGCCGGAGGAAGCGCTTCAAGCGGCAGCAGCAGCTGCACCCGCCGCACCCCGAGCTGCTGCTGCGGGCTGGGGCCGCCGACCCCGCCGCTTTCCTGCCCGGTTTTGCTTACGGACACTACGGCTACAACTACGGCCTGCAGCTGCAGGGCTACCCCCCGCCCCATCACCACCACCCCGCCGGCGGCGGCGCCCCGGGTGCTTTCCCCTTCCCGGCCCCGCACTGCCCGTTACCGGCTCCGCCGCCTCCCGCCGCCTCCGTCTTCTCCGCCGCCTCGGGGCTGCCCTCGTTCCTGGGCGGCGAGCTGAACTGCAGGAAATCCTTCTACCACCCCCAGCTCAGCCCCACCGCCCTGCCCGCCGCCCTGCTGCAGACCCTCAAGCCGGACCCCTCGCCCGCCGGCGGTGGCGGTGGCACCGGCGGCGGTGGCGGCGGCAACCCCTCCCGGCCCTCTTTTTCCATAGACAACATCATCGGGGGGGCCGTGCCCCCGCCGCCCAGCACCAACCCCAGCGCCGCGCCCGCCGCGCCCTACCCCGCCGGCCAGGCGGGCCCCCCGGCGCCGGTCCTGGCCATGCTCAGCCCCGCCTTGGCCCCGGCACAGCCCCAGGTCGGCCTGGCACACGAGCCGCTCCTGCAGCCCGCGCAGAACTTTTCCAGTAAAATCACAAACCTTAGCAGCTGTCATTTTTAAAGTGGGCTCCGGCCAGGAGAGGGAAAGGGGAGGAGGGGGGGGAGAGGCGCAAACCACACGGCCCCTTCCCAGCTCTCCTCTCCAATCTTCTCCCCTTCCCTCTGCCCCGCTCTCCCCCCCCCCCCAACCCCCCCCTGTTGTTTTTTAAGGTAGGAAATTTTTCCTTTTTTTTTTTTTTTTTTTTTTTTTTAAACTTTATTTCCAGGCTCTGTGGCATCCGGATCTGTTTGTGTCTCTTTCCTCGGAGGGAAAAAAAAAAAAAAAAAAGAGAAAGAAAAATGAGAAAGAAAAATAGGGAGGGGGAAAACAACCCTGTTTCATCCCGCAAGCGCCAAAACGTGTTCAGAAAGTGGCCGTAACATAAGCTGGGACCTGGGCGAGCAACATCTTGCGGGGGGAGGGAGGGAAGAAAGGGTCTGGGGGGTGAGAAAGGAACGGTTTTAGGGTCCGAAATATTTTCTTTGAGAGCTGCGGGGCTTTTCTGCCAGGTCCCCAGATGCAGCCGCGGGGGGACTTTGGGACGTGCCCGCTTTCGGTGCCTCCACTCTCCCGGGCGGCTTTGCCAGGGGTGTCCCTCTCGCCCTTTCTCTCAAGGAAAATGTTTGAACGGCTCCATCTTATTTTGCAGTTTCTTTGAAGCTTTGGTTTTAAAAGGCACTGTTTAGGGTTTCTTTATTTTTAAGGAAAAGTCGGTGAAACTCAGGACTGCGTGTTTTTTTTTTTTTTCCTTTTTTCTTTTTTTTTATTTCAATGAGACATTCAAATGCACGTTTAAATGAAAATCTGATCCGTCAGCAAGTTAGGAGAATTCCCGTACTGTGTTTTTTTTTTTTTTTTGGTTGTTTTTGTTTTTTTTTAATCCCCTTTTTCCCACCCCCTCCACGCGTGGGTTTTTGGTGTATCGGTAATTATTTGTATATAGATTATTCGGGAGCTAATGAGCGGAGTCCAGTTTACTCTTCACTGGTTGTGCATCCGTCATATCTTATTTTATTGAGAGAATCTGTGAATAAGTTGATGTGGAAAAGGCAACAGAATTTTGTCCGCCGGTGGTGTAAATTAATAAATGTTTGTGACCTGGTTAAAAAAAAAAAAAAAAGAAAAAAGAAAAAAAAAGAAAAAACAAATCCCAATGGTTCTTTGCGATGTCCTTTGTCACGCTGAGAGCCGAGAGCCCCGCTCGGGCCTCGGGGAAGCGAGGGGCTCCCAGGCTTTGGCGAAATTCAGCGAGTTTCGCTGCTCCGGCTGCCGAGGGGGGGGTCCCCGCTTTGGGTCCCTCTCCACGGGCGGCGAGGGAAGCCCCCCCCCCCCCCCAGATTTTGGATTTGGTTTTATTTCTTTGGTCCCTTTTTGGTCCCGTCCCGCCCCCAATCGCACCGCTGCTCGCTAAAGCCCTGCTCCTTTCCATGCGTTTGCCGGGGGAGGCGGTGGGGGCCGGGAGGAAGGTTACCAGCCCATCTCTCCCCGCTCCGCGTCCCTTTATTTTCTTTGGAAAAGTTGACCCAGGAGAAAAGAAGTTGGAGGTTCCCCCCCCCCCCATGTACACACGTCCCCCCCTCGGGCCTGCAGCATTTGAATGACCGAATGCAACTTGATCTCCGCCTAAATTTTGCAACGACTTACAAAGTAAATAAACATCTTTAAGCGCCCCCCCCCCCTTTTTTTTATTTATTTACAGGGACCAAACGCTGTTCGGTTTGCCTGTTGGCAGGGACCCCGAGCTAACGAATACGAGGCCTTTCAGCCCCAGCAGCCAGCGAGCTGGAGGAGAAGGAGGCAGAGCAAAGCGGAGCCGTCCGAGGCGGGGAGCGGGGCACGGAGCCGGTGCGGGGCTCGGTGCGGGGCTCGGGCGCAGCAGGAGCCGGGCGGTGCGCGCCGGTTGGGGGTGGGGGGGGCGGCGTTGCTTTTTTTTTTTTTTTTTTTTGTCCCCCCCCCCCCCACCCCTTTTCTCCCCCTTCCCCTGTCTGTGCCACCCCGAAGCTCCGCGCAGTTTGTTGATGTTGTTCCCGAGCGTGCCGCCTCCCCGCAGCGAGCGGTCTCACATCTCCGCTTCACACACATTTGCTTTTGAAAAGCGATCTTCGTGTCCGGCACTTGGTTGTCTCCCTTTCATGTCCAGCTCCTACAAAAGGGGCTACAAGACTCGACATGGGAGAAAAGAGGAGGCCAATGAATCTATTTTCCAGATTGCCAAGCACATGGTTGGAAATTGAAGGGGCTTTTGTAGCATTTCCCCTTCCTCCCTCCCTCCCGGCTCCTTTTCTTTTGCTGTGCGCAAATTGTTCAATTGCTCTGGCAGGGGTGTTCCTGACAAGCTCATTACTAGAAGGTGCCAGACCCCTCCTCTCCCTCTCCCCCGAAGTCTTTGATGAAGTTAAAATGCGCTGATAGCTGCTCTCGGCTATCTTTGTTCAGCCTCCTTTAATAACCGAGCCTGCTTTGAGGAGACGGGAGCCGAGGGAAGAAAGCGATGTGCACTGAGGCTGGGTGGTTGCTGTGCGGCTGGAGGGGGGGGGGCGGCACATTTTCATATAAAGTAGCGATTTTTTTTTTCTCTTTATTTTTTTGGGCCGATTTGTTCGCTGAGCGTGTGCGGGAGGAAGATGAGCCGGGGGTGCGAGGAATGGGATAAGAAATCGCAGCCGGCGCCCGTGGGCACGAAACTCCGCGGCTCGCCCAAGCAGGGCTCGCAGGGGTCCTCCAAGCCGGTGGTCTCATCTTTTGGAGGAGCGGGGGGGAAGGGGGGGGGTGGCGGGGGGTGTCTCTCCGCAGGGAACCGCTGTTTCCCCGGAGATCCCCCTACCCCACACGGACGGGGAGGGGGCTCGGTGGTTTTGGGGCTGGGACACCTTCCCCGGGTGCCGCCGCTGCGGAGCCATTTCGGGCTTGGAAGCTGAGCTGGGGGGGTCCAGGGGCATCTCCCCCCGAACCGAGAGACCCCCGAAGGACCCCCCGGGCTCGGCTCGACTCGGCTCTGCCGGGCCTGCGGGGGATCTGCAAGCGCCGGCGCCGTTGTTTGCTGGTGGTGGGGAACATCCCCAGGCGGCTCTAACTTTGGGCGGTGTTTTGATTTCAGTTTATTTTTCACCCCCCCGCCCCCCCCCCCTTAAATTCCCCTAAAAGCACCCGAGCTCGTTACGTGCCCCCTTTCCTGACAAAACGACGCCGCCTGCAAATATCTGCCATGAGTGGGGAGCCGGGCAGGGGGGCTTCGGTGGGAATTCCCCAAAAACCGCTTCCCCCGGAGCCGGGGGCGGCAGGAAAGGGCCCGGGACGGCTCCTGGGGGGCCGGGAACTCTTCGCCGGGCTCGGCTGGGTTGTGCAGGGGAAATATTGCCTCGGCGAGGCAGGCCGGATAATGGCTCCTAATTACGGGGCTGGCTGGCTCCGCAGCTCCGATCTTCACGGGACATTATTTTTAAGCGTTCAGCGAGGATCATTTTTCACGCCTCGCTGCCTAAAGGAGGGTTTTATTTATTTACTGGGGGAGGCGTGGAGGACACCAGCAATAGCCGAGCACTAAAAGGAAAATAATTAGCTCTTGCAGTCGCTGCTTTGGGGGTCCCTGGCCAAAAAGGCGACCTGGCATTTCCCTTCTCTGCGCTCCGCAGGATACAGGCGAATCCCTCCGGTTCTTACTGTTGTTTTCGGTGGATATTTGCCCGTGAAAAAACCGAGCAAAGCCGGGCCGGCGGCGGCCCAGCACCGGCCGCAGGGCCCAATCCTTTGCCGCGGTTTGGGTTTTCCCCTTCTCCCCTTCTCGCTGTTCCCGAGCAGGGCTTGGGGGGGATGCGGCTCCCACCTCCTTTTCTCGCCGGCCTTGCTAGTACATCCGCGGAATTTATTTATGTATTTTTAATGTGTCCCCTCTCCTTTCTGTACGTCCTGCGAAGGGCTTGTAACGAAACCGCGGTGCTCTGTGCGTGTTCATTCCGCCGCAGCTTTCCGTGGGTGCGCAGAGTAAGGAGCGGGCACGGCTGGGCGAAAAAACAGAGGGTTCTCCTCTGATTATCGGGGCAGAAAAACAAAACAAAACAAAACATCCCGGCCCGGAATATCCCCGCCGGGACGGGGGACAATTTCTTTTTCTCTTTTCTCTTAGCCAAGCCCGTGTTGAGCCGAGCGGGGCGGCTCCGAGCCGCCGGGTGCGGGCTGCGGGGTGCCGGGATCCCAGCCTGGTCCTCGCCCCCTGCCTCCTCCCCTGGCACCTTCTGCTTCCATCACTGCCGATCGAGAGAATTAGGGAAGATCCAGATCTTATTCCTCTCCCCGGTAGCTTTTTTGATTTTCTCTTTCGAGTTCCTCGCAGCCCCGAATGAAAATAAACTAACCTGGATTACGGAAACTACCTTTAAGTCTCAAGAGCATCTCATGCCCTAGCTCGGTGCTTTCTCCGTTGCCGGCCTGGCCGTTTTGCTGTTACTGCGGAGAAACTCTCGTTTTCACGGTGGATTTAAGATTTAATAATAACGCCCAGTCTCCCAGTGCCCCGGTGTCCGACCTGAAAACACTTTCCCACCTCCTAACTGTGGAAAATAGCTGCCACCAGCATCTTCTTCCCCTCCCCGTCTCCCTTTCGTTTCTTTCCTTTCCCGGCTCAGAAAGTAGAGAAACGAGGGTTTTTAACAAAATCCCGGTTTCCAACACGGGGAGGGCGGGAGAAGCTGTCGCAGCGACTCAGCCGCAGCAAAATTGCCCTGGAAATGAAGTCCATGATTTCGGAACACTCCCGGAGATGCCTGCGGTGGGGAAGGGCCCCGTGCTCGCCTCTCCGGCTGCCTTCGGCCCAGGGGACGCTGCCGGGGCCGCTGCGTGGGGCGGCAGCGGCCGGGAGAGCCCGCACCGGGGGGCACCGCTCTTCTCTATCTTCCTCCTCTTTCCTCTTTCTTGTCCTCTAGTTTTTTTTTTTCCTCTTTCTTTCTTTCTTTCTTTCTTTCTTTCTTTCTTTCTTTCTTTCTTTCTTTCTTTCTTTCTTTTTCTTTCTCTCTCTTTCTCTCTTTCTTTCTCTCTCCCTCTCTCCCTTTCTCTCTCCCTCTCTCTCTTTCTCTCTCCCTCTCGTTCCCTCTCCCTCTCTCTCTTTCCCTCTCTTTTTTTCCCTCTCTCCTTTCTTTCACCCTCTCTCTCTTTTTCTTTCTTTCTCTCCTCTTTACTGTTTTTTTTTCTCTCTCCTTTTTCTTTCTTTTTCTTTCTCTTTCCTTCTTTCTCTCACTTTGTTTTCTCTTTCACTTTATTGCTCTATTTCTTTTTTCCCTTTCTTCATCTCTCACTTTCTCCTCTCTTGCTTCTCTCTCTTCCTCCCTCTCTGTTCTGTTTATCAGCCTTTCTCCCTCTTTTTCTCCTTACCTCTTTCTTTTTCTTTCCTCCCTCTTTCCCCCTTTACTTTTCTCTGCCTCTGTCTCTCTACTCTCACCCGCTTCATCTCGGGGTCATTGGGAACCGCTTTGCCACTCTCCCCAGGGTTTTTCCAGCTCTGTCCCCTTCCCGTCGGAGCCCCGGGGATCTCCCGCCCGGCCGCACCGGGGGGGTCTCCCCTCTTCCCCGGGGGGAGAGCAGCGAGGACCCCCCGGGCTCCGCGGTTCTTCTGCCCTGCAGGATTGTGGCCCGGCTCCTGCCCATAGCCCAGCACCCTGGCCCGGGCTGCCGCCCCCCCCGGGGCATATGTGCCCTCCTTGGCCCAACCAGCTTTTGCCATCAGGCCACACACAGTGGAAACAGCCCTGGAGAAGCCCCAGGTGCCGCCTGCTTCCCCCCAAAAAGCGACCTCCGAAGCTCTGTTCGGGGCCCCAGCCCTCACCTCCGCCGCCCACGCCGCAGCCCACCCGCGGCTCTGCCTCCCACCCGCGCTGCCCCCCACGCCGCCTTTGCGGGGCTTGCCCGTGCGGGTGCAGCCTTCCCGTGGGCTCCGTCCTTCCCCTTTTACCGGCCCGTGGCTCCTTGTACCGGGGGGGGGGGGGGCGGGGGGGGTGGGGGGTGAGGCGGGAGGCAGCGTCCCCGGACTGGGAGAGCGCCCATGGGGGGCCTCTGTGGGCTGCGGGCAGCACCAGACCCACGGCGGCTTTACTACTAAGTAAGGCGCACCCCGGTTCCCCAAGCTCTTGGCAGCAACAGGTGACACTGCGATCCGGGACGGGGAAAAACCCCACTCCCGGCAGGGTCTGATCGCATGTTTCCAGCCCTTCCTCATCGTTCACAGCCTAATGTTCCTCTCAGATGGACGGTCCCCCTGGGCAGAACCGGGCGTGCACGCTCCCGCTGCCCCGGATCGGGTTCTCCCGGCCCGGCCCGACCCGGCCCGGCTCGGCTCCGCCGGGCAGGCAGCCCCGCGCAGCCCGGAGCGCGGCCCCGATGGCCTTTTCAAGACACGACCCGGCGGACACCTCGCTGCCCAACTCCATGGGGGTACATGGGGTGATAAATAAATAAATGTTTCTCTCTGGGTGCCAAAGCAGGTCTCGAAAAACCGAATGCAAACCTGCCGTCTCCCCGTCGAGGGGTCGGGTGGGAGCCGAAAGCGGTGTAATGAGTTTGGGCGTCCCTCTTCCTACAGGGGAGGCTCCGTGTCGGTGCACCACTGTATTTCTGATTACTCGTTTGCTGCTTTTTCTCCCCGTTCTCGGTCGTTGCTGGATAACGAGGTTCAGGCTCCGAGGCGGAGGGTGGCAGGGAAGCGCTTTTTGGGGCAGCCGCTGTCCGTTTCGATTAGATTTCGATTTCCCCGCTTTAACTCGGCATTTAAGTGAAATTACATTGCTCATTCGTTAGTGCCGGGGATTTTAAACGTGCTAAACCAACAGCGGCGATTCCTTTCATTCCCGCAAAATTCCCAGAAATTCCACTTTCTTTTTTTCTTTACTTTTTTCTTTCCTTTTTTATTTTCATTTTATTTTTCCCGCAAAAGAAGGCGAGCAGAGACTCCTCGAAAAATCCATTTAACCTGAGCGATCCCTGCCTTTCCCCACCAGAATTCATTCATCAGCAGTCTTGTGCTGGGCACAGGACCGTGCTTATTTCCAGATGGACTCCCAGCAAAATCCGTGGGATTTTTTTTTTTTTTTTTTTTTTTTTTTTTCCCGGACGCGATTACCTGGGGAGAGAAAAGGTCCCCCCGAGGTGGCTGTACCCGGCCCCTCGCCTCCTTTCCGAGGAGCCGGTGCCTGTTCGATGGGGACCGGAGGAAGCGATCGATCTTTTTCGATCTCGTTTCAGCTCGGGGAACCGCTCCTCTACCCCGGGGAACAGTGGTGGCCGCTGCACTTCGGGCTCAGCCTCCCCCGTGGTCCCCGGCGGCCGGATCCTGCCCCGCGGGGCTGCCAGGGAGCAGCGCTGTGCCCTGCCCGGAGCAGGAGCGGGGTGGGGGGATTCGCATTTCGCCCACCCGCTGCCCCCCATCAGCCCTTGGGCAGAGGGAACGGGGGACAAATCCCCGGGTGAAGGGAATGTGGTGCCAGCTCCGCGCTCGGTGTCCCCGAGAAGCCGCGTTAGGGACAGACCCCAGGCGTGCCGGGGACGGGGGGGTGCCGCCACCGCCGCTGTATATTTAAACAAAATTGGTGGAGAAGGGAAAAATTCCCCATCTGGGAATGAGGCCAAAAATGCCAAGGTCCTGCCCCACGGACCTCATGCTCCCCGCGCTGCCTGGGCCACTCGGCGGGGACAAGGGGACAAGGGGACAGGAGGACGGGGGCGAGAAGCGGCTGGTGGGGGCAGTGCGGCACGGCCGGGCCGGGGGGCCGTGAGCAGCGCCGAGCACCCCCGGCCGGCCCTAGATGGCGGGGGGGGGGGGCGGGGTAGGTGGCGGGGGGGGGCCCCAGCCCCTTCCCTGGGCTGGGGTCTCTCGGAGCTGCGGCTCCCAAAGGCACCTTCCCACGGCTTCCCCGAGATTTTCCTGGGGTTATTTTTAAATGCCCTT
>NW_023304095.1:4341-35165 GCF_011077185.1 Oxyura jamaicensis | reverse complement strand
GGCCCGGTCTCCATCCCCGTGGCCGCCGCTGTCCCCGATCCCCCCGGGTTTTGTCCCCACGCGGGACAGCAGTGCGGCGATGCTCGGCTGCGGGATCCCGGCCGTGCGCGGTGCCGCTTCGTGGGGTGCCCCCCGCGGGTGTCCCCGCACGTAGGGCGCCGCCGGCGGGGCTGTGCGTGCCGGGGCTGCCCACGCGGATCCCCACACGCGTGTTTTTCACCCACCTACCCCATACACCCATCCCCTTCTCCCGGCTGCGCTGCCGCCCGCTGCCCGCCCGGGAGCATCCCCCGGGGCCGGTCCCGGCCGCGGCTCCCGGAGCGCATCCAGGAAGGGAGCGGGGAGCGGGGCAGGGTCAGGCCGGGAGCAAATCCCCATTTCCGAGGGGAAACCCTGGCCAAAACCCGGCCCTTTGTTATTAATAAGTGCGAGCACAGATTTTCTCGCCCCGTTCCCTCCGGCACCCTTCACGGCCGCTCGCCCACCACTGCCTCTGGCGGGAGCGGGTGGCCCGTGGGTGCCCGGCGGGTGGCCCGTGGGTGCCGTGCCGGGTGCCGTGCCGGGTGCCGTGCCGGGTGCCGTGCCGGGTGCCGTGCCGGGTGCCGTGCCGGGTGCCGTGCCGGGGCAGATGTTGCTCAGCAGAGGGGTGTCAGCCATCTTTGTGCGGGAGCGCTGCCTCCTCCCCCACGCCCCGCTCCCTGTGTGGTCCTCAGCTACTCTTGGATTTGGTTCAACAATAGAAGCAACTTTGCTCTCCCACCCCCTTTTTTATATATATATATATAAAAGGGCCCTGCGCTCCCTTGCTGCTCGCACCCTCAGCCCTGCAGCCCCCCCACCTGCTCCCCACTCCCGTGGGGTGCTTGGCCCCATTCCCATCCCCGTCACCCCATTCCCCTGCACCATGTAGCAGAGGAGCCCGGCGGTGCCTCCCGGTCCGGATGGGGGCTGCTGGACTGGGGATGTGATCCTGAAGTGGTTTCCTCGCTCCGGGTTGTGGCTCAGGCTCTGTGGGGTTTTATTCTGCTTTTTGGGGTGAGCATTTGGTGTGACTGAGGCTGGAGCCGGGGAGGTGGCTGCGCCTGCTGCGGAGGGAGCAGGGCTTGTGGCACGTCGGGGTGGAGAGTGGGATGGGGAAAGGGCCAAGGCTGGGTGTGGGGATGGCTGGAGGTGTCCCCGAAGGTGTCTTTGCTGGCACATGCACCCCACTATGCCACCCTGCTGGTGTGGGGACAGCAAGGGGGCTCTCGGAGGAGCCGGCTCTTCCTCCCGGCCAGGGCATGTTCCCGGTGTTTTGAGCTGGATTTTTCCCCCGTGGTCAAACGTGGCCGAGCGGGGGGTGCCGGTGGTGCTCAGCGGGGTGGTGCTGGCTCAGGGTGGTGCGGCCGGGGTGGTTTCAAGGCATGGAAGGACGGAGGGACGGACAGATTTGCTGCTCTCTCAGCTTTGCGTGTCAGCCCTGGGGCTGCCTCCCTGCCCTGTACCCATCCCGGGGGTGCTTGCCTCTTCCTGGCCTCCCTGCCGGCCTCCCTCTGCATGCTCTGGTGAAATCAAAGCATCTCCTGGTGTCCTCAGCTGTCCCCAGCCCTCCCTGATCCCCATTCCCCATCCCGCTGGTGCAGGGTGTGCGTTATCAGGGGCAGCAGAACGGCTTCCCGGACTGAGTGTTTGGATCCTGGGTGTTTTAGGATCCTGTGGATTTTCTTGGCCACCCCGTCCTCCCATCCCCGGGTGTGTGTCGCTGTGCTGTGAGTCCGGTGCCGGGTGGAGGCAGCTCGGGGCTGGCAAAACCTGGGTGTCCCCAGAGCCTTGGGAGCCCCCCGAGTCTTCTGCCCTGTCCGGGTGGGGAGATATTTGTAGGAACGTGGTCCCTCCCAGCCCCGAGGCGGTGCTGAAGGGGCAGGCAGTCCTGGTCCCATCCATGGCCCAGCTCACAGGCAGCGGGGTGGCTGAGGCTCATGGGGAGCCTCTGGTGACCTTCAGAAGCTGGTCCCTGCCCACTCACCTGTCTGTAGGGGTGCAGCTCGGTGATGCTTCATCCCAAACCACATCACCCAGGAGAGGGATCATTCCCATTCTGGGCTGGCCCATCCATGAGCAGAGCAGAGGCCATGGGAGCCTGGCAGTAGGGGCACGGTGTCCCTGTCCCCACCTGGGGGAATAGGGTGGGCAGCCCCCCTCTCTGCCCTATAGGGGCATTTCTCAACTGTGGCCAATGAGGGAAATCGTGGGGTCCCCTGTCCCGGCTTGGGGGGGGGCCCCAGCCCTATGAGCCACCCCCAGCCCCCGTAGGATGGATGGGGTTTGGCCGTGGGGTGCTGGCGGTGCCCTGGGGTTACCGCCTGACCCATGTCCCTGCCTGGGAGATGGGAGGGAGGCCGTGTCACCCCATAAATTGGACCCGACTGTGGAAATGTTCAATTAGGCTCCTCCAAAGCAATTAGCCACTTGCAGGCTTTGAAACCCCGGCTCGCAGTGAGTGTTGAGTTACCTCTAGACACCTGGCAGCTGTTCCTGGCTCTCCCAGGGCGTTCGTAGGGCCAAGGGGCCGGGGCGGTGAGCTCCGGGGAGGCAGAGCCCTGGGTGGTGAATGGCCCTGCCTGATTTATAGCGCCGAGGGCTGGTTCAAAGGAAGGCCGGGTTAATTCCTAACCGGAACAGCCGAGCGCCCCGCACAGCCCTAACGCTCTCAAAGAGCTGCCGAATCCCTCCGGAGAAGCCCCCATCCCTCTCCTGGAGGGGTCAGGGGTACCCCAAATGTGCTGGGGTGTGGGGGCGAGGGATGCAACTGGGTGCACAGTGTGGGGGTAAGGGGGGTTTTCTTCCCTGTTCCCAGCCTGGAGCATGAAGCTGAGATTTCTCCCTGGTAGCTTTTGTCCTTCCCTGACCTCTGCCATGGGGCTTGGCATGTGGTGCACCCCCCCCCCCCCCCCCCCCCCCCCCCCCCCACTTCTGGCACCCAGCGCACAGATGGGGTGCAGCCCAGGGGGTGTCCCCATGGCAGGGGCTGGTGGGAGACAGGATGCATGGAGGGGGCTGGCTCCGTCTTGTCTCTGCAGCGAGAGGGGCATCAGGGAGCAGAAAGCCCCAGTACGAGCCGAGGGTGGGATTAAGCACCCTCCCCACCCTGCTTCCTCCCGGGGGGGGGCTGTCCCTGTGTCCCCCTTTCCCACGCTGCTCCCCACCGTGCGTGGGACCCCTGGAGCAAGGGGGGGATGCGTGTGGGGCAGCAGCTGTGTGGGGAGGGGGTGTCGTGGCCCTTTCTGGGTGGGCACACAGAGAGGTGGGTGGTCTGGCCGCCAGCAACGGGTGGGTTTGGTGGGGCGAGACGTCAGCGTGGGGCAGGAGCTGGCTGCCTGGGGTGGCTCGGCCCTGCGCCCTGGCTGCCACGTCCCTTTTCCGTCCCCAGGCAGTGTGCAGTGGGGACAGGGTCCCCCTGCTCCTCTGTGCGTGTGGTGGCACTGGTGTCACCCCACAGGGTGGGAAGGGGACCCCGGTGCTGCCACAGGGCCCCTCCTGGCCTGGCTTTGGGACCCTGTGGCCCCTTCTGGTCATGGGCTTGGGCAGGGTCTGGGGACATCCTTGGGACCTGGGGCTCAGGGCAGCAAGGGGCAGCGGTGTGCTGCTGCCATGGGGTGCTGGGTCCCTGCACCCCGTTATCCTAAAAATATAAAAACAGGCTTTGTTGGCTTGCTGGGCTCCAACACTTGCTCCGATGCCCCCCTCCTGCAGCCCCGCCAGCCCCACAGGCACCGTTCCGGGGACTGGCCCAAAGACGGGGTGCAGGCGGGGGCTGCCTCCGCTTATTTATCTTTGGGAGGCCACCGAGAAATCTCTTGCTTTTCCCTTCCTTGACAGCTCGGTCAGCTTTTCGGGCTGGAAAATTTTGCTAATTAACCAAAAAGTCTGGGAGACTCTTTTCAGATGGCTGTGGCTTATCTGCGCGTATCCATTTTGCTTTGCTTTTCAACTTATACATTTTTGTTTTCCTAGGAAGTTTTTTTACTTCGTTTTTTTTTTTTTTCTTCTTCTCCTTCCCTTTAAACTTAGACATATCCCCAGCTTTAGGGAGGGGGCTCTCCCTGCGTTTTAAGTGTTGTTGGGCGGCTGGGAGGGGGCAGCGCGAGGGACTGAGAAGAGGGTTTTATTATCTGCCTCTCCCTCGGGCCTGGAAAAGTGGTCTGAGTTCAAAAAATTCATTTCTTGCCTGAATGAAGCCAGCAATGTGGAAAAATTTCACCATTCAGAGCGGGATGAATGTATGTTTCAACCACACATTAAGTGACATTAGCAAGCAGTGGAGTGCCTAATGTGGCCATTTTTCACAGCAGCCAACAGAGGGGGTGATTAGCATAATTAGTACAGGCAGCCCTATACATATGGAAATGGCAAATGCCTAAATGCCAACACCAGTGGAAATTTATGTCAATGCTGACAGGAGTCTTAGCGGTGAATGGTTCCCAACTGAATCCCCTCTCCCCCTTTTTCGGGGGTCGCGCTGTCCCCTCGGTCCCGGCTGCGCCAGTGCCGGCTCCTCGCCCCCCACAACCCCCCCAGCCTCGCTGGGAACGGCCACGCAGGGATTTGGGGTAATAAAGACATTAATTTAGCTCCGGCCATAAACAAAGGCTGGCCGGGGCCGGCGGATGGGGAGCTGGCCCCAAATGGGCCGTTTATTTATTTATTTTTATTATTATTATTTTTGGTCCCCCTCCGCTGGCTTTTTGAAGGCAGAGCCCTCTTTTCACCGTGTGTATTAGGGAAGCATCAGGAGAGCTTTTGTGGGGCTGGGAGCGGAGCCACCAGCCCCCCTGGTCCCCATGCCTGGGGACACCCCACTGCCACCCCACAGGGATGGGGACGGCCCCGGTGCGGTGCATGGCCGTGTTTTGACAGGACGGGGCCGCGGGGCTTTTCGGGAGGCCAGGACAGGTAAAAATGGCTCTTTCAGCATGCCCTCGGCGAGACTTCCTCCAGAGCAGCATGGGTCCTTTCACAGGCTCCCTAATCCAGCTAATCCGCCCCACAACACTTTGAAGGTGGCCTCCGGCTTGCACGCCAGTCGGCACGGGGAAGCGGCCGGTGGCAGGGCGTCTGTCGCCCCCAGTGCCTCAGGACCCCTGCCCGTGGGGCTGTGGGGTGGTGCTGGCCCCGATGGGTCTCCCCACGGGGGTTTAATCACACGGGGGTGTGTGGATTCCTGTGGGTGACGCACTTTGACTGTGCTGTGGAGCAGCTTTGTGCTGCACCCATGGGTGCCCTGTGTTGCAGCCAGGTGGCCACATGGGTGCTGGGGGGGTCGGGGGGTGTCCCCATTGGGATGCCATTTTCAGGAGGGGCTCGGTGTGACCTCTCCCACTGTCCATGGGCTTTTGAAGGCTGGCATCCTGGATTTTGCCCCATGGGACGCCCTCCTCCCCTTTGCTGGGGGATGGCACTAGGACAGTGCCAGGACCAGGACCAGGCCCCATCCAGGGGCAGCCCCCCTGGTTGCTGTGTCCCACCACCCCGTTACACCGGCAGGACCTCTTCTGGAGACCTAGCAAAGGACGTGCTTGGTCCCAGCTCTCCTGAGCGGTGACAGCAGCTGGCGGTGCCCAGGGCCCCTCGCCAGCGTGGTGGCACTGCTGTGACCGAGCCTCCACCCACCCCTGGGGGACAGAGTGGTCCTCCCAGCAGGACGTATCCTGGGGTTTCAGTGCCTTTCCACGGTCCATCTTCCTCGCCTCCACCCCCTTTGGCTGTGCCTGGTGGGGACAGCCCTCTGTGGGGTGGGCGGCCTGCCCCATCCCACTGCCCTCACCATGGCTGTCCCCACGCTGACATGCCAGGCCCGGTGCCCACACCAGGCTGTGAGCTGAGGTCCTCTGACCCCAAACCCTCCATGCTGTGTCTCAGAGGCGCTTGCAGCGGGGCCAAGCACCCTGTCCCCAAAAAGGGGGGGCTGGAGGAAGGCGCTGCGGGAGGCAGAGCAGGCAGGGTGGCCGGGCAGGGGGCAGGGAGGCTCCAGCCCAGCTCTGTAATTTTGTGGCGGACACCGTAATTATGGGGTGGGCTCCCAGTTACGGGGTGGGCTCCCACACGGGCAGGAGGACACTGTGCCTGAGGCCTCCCATGCTGCCAGGACCCCGTCCCCTTCCTGGCACCAGCTTGGGCACCGTGGGTGTGCCCCCCCAACACACCCTAGGGGTGTTTGGGGTGCAGCCAACCTCCATCGCCCCCCGGGGTGAGCTACGTGGCACCCTGCACCTCTGCCCCATGGGGATGCTCGTGGGGGGCCGGGCAGCATCGGTTTGGGGAGTGGGGGGGCCATGGCCCCCCGTGGGTGCAGGGGGTGCTGTTAACAAGCAGGACCGGGCCTCTGATTGGAACCAGAGTGCCCTTTGCATGAAAAACCAGAGGGCTCCCTTTGTTAATTGGAGATTTTTTATTTTTATTTTTTTTTAATTTACATACAGTTCCTCATTAACGTGCTCATTGTTGCTATCATGGCGCTCCCCGGCCCCCTCCCCAAGCCCCCAGTTGCAGGGGGGGCACGCAGGCCGGCTCCGTGCCGCGTGGGGCGTCTCGCCCCGTTCCCAGCCCCGGGCCCGGCCGTGCCGTCCGGCGGGCGCGAGCCCGTTTGAAGTGTCCTTGGCAGCCCCGCGCACGCTGCCTTGTCTTTTCATGTTGCTCTTTGGTTAATTAGGGTGTTGGAATTTGAGGCTTCCTCACTGCCTTTGAAGCTTGCTGACGGCTCGCAGTGCCCTGTTCCAAATTAACACTAATTACAAGGGACGGCTTTTTATTTTCTCTCTCTCTCTTTCTTAATTTTTTTTTTTATTATTATTTGAAGGGGGGGGTCGCAGATGTGGCTCCTCCCGTGGCGCTGCCCGCGGGGCACAGCAGGATGCGGCCGTGGGGCCGGGCACCCCCCCCCTCCCTTAGCCCCAAGCCCCCCCACCCATCCGTGCGGGTTCGGCGTGGGTGGCACAGCCGAGATCAGAGCAGCTTGGTGCACCTCCCGCCCGACCTCCCAGCCTGCTGGGAAGGGAAGGGAAGGGGATGGTCCCCCTGCAGCATCCACCCTCCTCCTGTCCCCAGCCCCCGGGCGCCGACGTCCCCTCTGTCACACGCACACAAAGGCCGTGTCCGTGTGTGTCCCCCCCGCCTTACTCCCCAGCCCTGGCACGACCTCCATCGCAACTGGCATCTGATGGACACCAGCTGCTCCCCAGCCCAGCCAGGAACAATAAAAGCGCCCCCCCCGCCGCCCAAAAAGCAAGGAAAATATATTTAAAAAGAAGAAAAAAAAATCAAAAATAAATAATAATAATAAAAAAGAAACCACCAACCCATATAATAAGTCATTAAAAGGGAAGATTCTGCTGCTTATTTGCGGTCTTGCTCTGGCCTCCTTGGTGCTGGCGGGGGGCCAGGCCCGCCGGGGCCCCGGCCTCTTGCCGAGGGAGCGTCCCGGCGAGGATGAATCCTGCCCTGGTGCTGGGCAGGATGCGGCCCCCCTGCGAGCGGAGCCGCCCCGGGATGTGCCAGGGTGCTCAGCGCCCCCAGCTGCCTGCAGCGTGTGAGGTGTCCTCAGTGGGTGGCACCGGGGTGGGGGCTTCATCTGGAGTCCTCCCCCTGAGGTAGGGTGCTGGGAGCAGGGTGGCCGGGTGCTGGAGGCGTTGTAAATAAATGTGTGTGACTGCAAATGAAGTCAGTGCCTGCTGGGGGATTGTTGGCCCCACTGGTTGCAGAGCCCTTGTGCCGCCTTCGTAGATGGGTCCTGCTGGGTGGGGGAGGTCCTAGGGTGCTGGGGTCTTGGGGTCCTGCTTGCTGGAGGTGCCAAAGGGCTGGGGAGCCCCCAGCACCTCTGTGTCCCCAGGTGCTCCCAGAGCAGCCCTGCCTCTGCAGGCACCAGTGGTCTTGGGCATCCGTGGTGGGTGGGATGGATGCGTGATGTTGGCCTCTCCAGCTGTCTGGGGGTTTTCCAGGGAGAGCAAAGCCAACCAAGGCTGAAAGTGTCCACATGGGTGCTGGGTGCAGGCTCCCAAGGCCACCGGCGCTGGGGTCCCTGGGGTGCAGGCGCACGGAGGATGGAGCAGTTGGGGACCCCTGCGGCGATAGTCCCCTGGGTTTTGGTGGCATCACCTAATTAACACTGCAGGGCCAGCTCGCTTCCCCGGGCGTCCCTTATGGGCAGGGTGTTGGGGGGACAGGGCTTTGGGGTGGCCTCAGTGCTCACGGGGCGCCCCTTGGTCCCCCCGCAGCGGGCAGCCGCGTCAGCCAGGAGCTCCGCTACACGAAGGAGAAGCTGGGCGAGGAGTCGGTCTACACGTCCCAGATGCTGATCCAGACCCCGAAGCGGGAAGGGGAGAACATCCTGACGCAGGAGGCCCTGCAGCTCCACCTCGAGGCGGCCCTGGCTGCCAGCAAAGTGCAAGTCTCGCTGTACGGAAAGTGAGTCCGGCTCCGGACAGGGACGGGGACCCCCGCCGTGCCCCGTGTCCCCCCTCCCCAACCTTGCCGTGCCCCTCGCCCTCCTGTGGGCCGGAGCCCATCCTCACGCCCTCCCCCTGCCTTTGCAGATCATGGGATTTGAACAAGATCTGCTACAAGTCGGGCGTCCCCATCATCGAGAACGGCATGATCGAGAGGGTGAGTCCTGGCCGCGCGTGGCACCGGGCACCCCGTGGCTGGTCGGTGGGGTTGCACCGTGGTAAAACCCCCCGGAGAACTGGGCAGGGACTGGGCTATGGGGGGTGCTTTCCAGCTCCAAACAACCCCCAGACCTCCAGCTCCACGTGGGAGGGGGCAGATTTGGGCAGGTAGTGGGGGGCACGACGCATCCCCGCCGATCCCTCACACCTCTCTCCCTCCCACAGATGATTGAGAAGCTGTTCCCCTGCGTGATCCTGACGCCGCTGGACTGCTTCTGGGAAGGGGCCAAGCTGCAGGGAGGCTCAGCCTACCTCCCGTGAGTGTGCGGGGGGCCTGGGGGGGACACCACGGGGCCATGGCACCGGGGACACGTCCCCATCTGCATCCACCTGGCCGGTCCCGGTGGCACCGCCGCGTCCCCGCAGCGGGTGCTGCCACCCCACCGGGGACAGGGACATGGGGACAGAGAGGTGCGGGCACCACACGCAGGTGCCTGGGGCTGCTCCCTCTGTGCTCAGGTCCCCCCCCCAGCCCAGGAGGGTGGGGGGCGAAGGAGGGGGCTGCATTCCTTCTGTTTACAGGCGTGTTTGTCCGGGAGAGCCCGGGCAGACTTGTGCATTGTCAGCAAACGCAGCCCCGCGCTTTCTCATGCTAATGCTGCTCTGAAAGCTGCCCGTTGCCAAACAGATGAAATAGTGGCCTTATTCAGGCTGCTGCGGGACGGGAGGAGGGGAAAGGGGCCTCAGCGTGCCCAGCCAGCGCTGGGGGGGGGGGGGGGGACACCGGCTGTCCCCCCACCCCCCCCCAGACCCTGCATCATCCACCCCAGCCCGGCCGGAGCGGGGAACGAAGCGGACCGGGAGCAAGTGGGGCGCTGCTGGCTTTGTCCATCGGGGTCTGCAGCGTGTCCCCGTGCTCGGGTGCCCGGCTGTAGGGTGGCACCGTGGAGGGGCAGGAGCCACCTCTCCCCGCTGCGGTACCCGGCCGGGCAGCCCCGGGGACTCTTCCCCCTTTTTAAGGCTCTGAGGGGTGAGCGGGGCGGGAGCTGGGAGAACAAAGAGCGGCAATCTATGGAAAGACAAAAGGATTTGCCCTGGCTCAGTGAAGCAAGCGAAAGCAGATAAAAGGGGCTCTCTTTGGAAGCGGCAGCAGCTCCGGTTGGTATGTGGGAATCTCGAGCGCCCGGCTCCGGCCCAGCCAGCCTTCATGAATTATTAGGCTGCATTTCTCCCCGGAGCCCACACTCGCTTGGGGCTTTTTCTTCCCCTCTTCGCAGCACTGGGCTGGGTTTTTTGGCTTTTTTTTTTCGGCGTCCTTTCTGTCTCAGAGAGAAGCCGGGTGAGGCAGGGAGCTGGCCCTGGGCAGCGTGGCCACTGGAGCTGGGACAGAGTGGGTCTGGAGCAGAGCATCCGAAAATGAAACACAACAAACCCTTTTTGTGGGTACCCAAGCTCCTGGCACAGCCTTGCTCTCCATCCTGCTGCCCTTAGCAAAGCCCCAAACCCACCAGCTTTAGGGCCGGCCGGGCTGCAGCATCCCCTCCCCGCTATCAAGACGTTAGCCCGCGGGCAGTAATCGCCCTGACTGCTCGCACGGAGCGGGGCGCGCGGGGCCGGCTGCCCCCCTTTGTCCCAGCCTAACAGGATCAGGCACGCTACTTGACTCGGGGCACGGCCCGCTGCGCTGGGGCGCGGGGACGCCACAGGCAGCCCCGGGAAGGGATGCACTGGGACCAGTGCTGCCCCCATACATCCTTTCACTCTGCCTTTGGGGTACCCCCTCAGGGATTTTGGGGTGCCAGCCCCGCTCCACGCATGGAATAGGGTCTCGGGGTGGGGTTTTCAGCATCCCCCGTGCTGCTCTTTCTGCAGGGGCCGCCCTGACATCCAGTGGAGCAACCTGGACCCTCTGCAGCTGATGGAGGAGCTGGGGCAGTTCACGTCCTTAGAAGGCTTCAAGGAGCTGCTGGACAAGGCAGAGGTGGGGCAGGCTTACATGGAGCGGCCCTGCCTGGACCCCCGGGACCCCCAGTGCCCCCCCAGCGCCCCCAACAAGCAGAGCCAGCAGGTAGGTGACATCCCATGGGGACAGGGGACGTGCTGATCTCCTGCCTGTCCCACACCTCTGATGCCACCTCCCCTCTGCCGGCAGAGCCCCGACATCCCAGCGGAGCTCTCGGGGGGCTGCCACGGCTTCTCCAGGAAATTCATGCACTGGCAGGAGGAGCTGATCTTAGGTGGCACAACCAAAGACTCCCAGGGAAAGCTGCTGAGGTACGAGCTGTCATGGCACGCGGGTCCCCAGGCACGGTGCAGGGTCCCTGCCGTGGTGCCCGTGGGATGGTTTGGAGCACGGTGGCTTCCTCCAGCACCCAAGGGCACCCACAATAAGAGGGGTTGTCTGGGAGCATGTCTGGGGAGGGGGGCAGTGCTTTGGAGCAAGGCTGGGAACAAAAGGGACAGGGTCCAGGTGTCCCCGTGGGGCTGGGGGGGACCCACCCCCACCCCCACCCCCACCCCCATGACAGGGGGTGCCGCAGCCAGTCCCAGCGGGATGTGTGTGTGTCCCCCAGCGCCGAGGCCCTGCAGACCATGTTCCTCCTCATGAGCCCCCGGCAGCTGTTCGAGCACTTCAAGGACGACTACGAGATCCACGACATCAGCTGGAGCGAGGAGAAGGCGGGTGCCATCCTGGAGGCCTGGCAAAGGAAATTTGTGGAGGTGGGTACTGGGGACAGCCCCCAGCCCCTGGGTGGCACAGCATCCCCCCTGCTGCCTGGGTTTCATGTGGCTGTGGGTCCTGGCACCACTGTCTCATGGTCCAGTGGGTCTCAGGGGCTCTCGGAGGCGATGCTCAGCCCCTGGGCCCTCTTGTGGGGGGGACGTGGGTCTTGCCTAACGGGGGGCATGCCCTGTAGCTGGCGCAGGACTCCATCCCGCCCAACGCCACGCAGAGCGTCCATGCTTTCTCCACCACCACACTCAATGACATCATGAAGTCCTTCTCCGACGTCAGCGCCATCCGGGTGGCCGGGGGTTACCTCCTCATGGTGCGTATGCCCCCTCTCTCCATCCCCTGCCATCCCTATCCCTCCCCTCTGCGTCCCTGCTAACCCGCTGCGCTCCTCCAGCTGGCCTACGCCTGCGTCACCATGCTGCGGTGGGACTGCTCCAAGTCCCAGGGAGCTGTGGGCCTGGCCGGGGTCCTGCTGGTGGCCCTCTCTGTGGCCTCTGGCCTGGGGCTTTGCTCGCTGCTCGGCATCTCCTTCAACGCAGCCACCACACAGGTAGGTGCTGGGGGAAGAGCCCTGGGTCCCCTCCTCCCAGGCGGTGGCCACAATCCCGGGCTGACACCAGTTGCTCTCCGGCAGGTCCTGCCCTTCCTGGCCCTCGGCATCGGCGTGGATGACATGTTCCTCCTGGCTCATGCCTTCACCGAGACCAGCCAGCACGTCCCCTTCAAGGTGAGTGCCGAGCCCTCTTCCCGGGGCTCCCCGGCTGCTCCCCGCGCTCCCTCGTCACCGTGTCCCTCTGTGCCCCGCAGGAGCGGACGGGCGAGTGCCTGAGGCGCACGGGGACCAGCGTGGCTCTCACCTCTGTCAGCAACATGATCGCCTTCTTCATGGCAGCCCTGGTGCCCATCCCTGCCCTGCGCGCCTTCTCCATCCAGGTACGGCCCCGGTGCCCACCTGGGCAGCAGTGACCCCATCGGTGGGGTGGGAAGGGCCTGGTTCTGACGTGTCCCTCTGCCCACAGGCGGCGGTGGTCGTGGTGTTCAACTTTGCCATGGTGCTGTTCATCTTCCCCGCCATCCTGAGCATGGACCTGCACCGGCGGGAGAAGCGCCGGCTCGACATCCTCTGCTGTTTCTACAGGTACCGCCTCTGCCGGCACCGCAGAGGATGGGGCTGGCCCTCGTGTCCCCCCCACAGTGGTTACGTTGGCAGCCCTGCCATCACCATCCCCTTCTCTCTTTTCCACAGCCCTTGCTCCTCACGGGTCATCCAGATCCAACCCCAGGAGTTCGCGGACGCCAACGACAACCATGCCTCCCACCCGTCCCCCTATGGGCACCCCGGCGTGGCCACCAGCACCCAGATCACCACCACCGTGCAGGCCTTCACCCAGTGCGACCCCTCGGGCCACCACATCGTCACCGTCCTGCCGCCCACCTCCCAGGTGTGCACCTCGCCCGCCGTGCTCCTGCCGCCCGCCGACCCGCTGGGCTCGCAGGTCTTCACCCCCTCCAGCTCCACGCGGGACCTCCTGGCCCAGCTGGACGAGGCCAAGGGCGGGCGCGAGTGCGTGCCCCTGCCCTTCTGCCGCTGGAGCCTCTCCGACTTCGCCCGCGAGAAGTACGCCCCGCTCCTGCTGCGCACCCAGACCAAGGTGAGGCGGGGATGGGACGGCCGCCCCGGGATGGGGACGGGTGGCGGGGGACGGGACGTTGGCTTGACCCCGCTGTCCCCGCAGGCGGTGGTGGTGGTCCTCTTCCTGGCGCTGCTGGGGCTGAGCCTCTACGGCACCACCATGGTGCACGACGGGCTCTACCTGACGGACATCGTGCCACGGGACACCAAGGCGCACGCCTTCATCTCGGCCCAGTTCAAGTACTTCTCCTTCTACAACATGTTCATCGTCACCAAGGGCGGCTTCCACTACCCGGGCGCCCAGGCCGCCCTGCTCAGCCTGCACCAGGCCTTCAGCACCGTCAAGTACGTGGTGCGGGAGGGCAACCACGACCTGCCCAAGATGTGGCTCCACTACTTCCAAGACTGGCTGCGAGGTGAGGGGCATCCCTTGCCCTCCTCCCCATGGCCTCCCCTGCCCAAGGACCCCCTCCCCAGCCTGCACACCTTCCTGGGTGCCCGGCATCCTCTGGGAGCCCCCAGGGTTGGGAGGTGCTCACAAGGTGCCCAGCCATGCCAGGCATGCCCCGAGGGATGCTCACACCCCACGCTGTGTCCCCAGGTCTCCAGGCCACCTTCGACAGGGACTGGCAAGCCGGGCGCATCACCCACGACAGCTACCGCAACGGCTCCGAGGACGGGGCGCTGGCGTACAAGCTCCTTATCCAGACTGGCAACAAGAAGGAGCCCTTCAACTTCAACCAGGTGGGTGGCCACGGGGCTGGGGACGGAGCCACGGGGCTGGGGACGGAGCCACTGGGCTGTGTCATGTCCTGTGCCCGGCACCCTGCTCATGGCCAGTCCTGCTCACCTCCGCAGCTGACCACACGGCGGCTGGTGGACGAAAATGGCATCATCCCCCCGGACACCTTCTACATCTGCCTGACGGTGTGGGCCAGCAACGACCCCCTGGGCTTCGCCGCCTCGCAGGCCAACTTCTACCCGCCGCCCCCCGAGTGGATCCATGACAAGTACGACACCACGGGCGAGAACCTGCGAAGTGAGTGAGCGCCTAGCGGCATCCCTGCAGCCCCCAGTGTCCTTCCTCCCTTGGCAGAGGACTCCTCTTTCCCTGCCCTATGAGAAACATGGGGCACCTTCCCTGCACCTCCCCTCATCCCACAAGCATCCCCTGATAGAGACATCCTCTTTTGCTCCCCGCTCACCCCCTACACCCTGAGCATCTCCTGCTCCTCCTCAAGGGCTCCCCAGCCCCGTGTACCCAGGCACGCATCCTGGCTTGCACCCAGGCTGGGGTGGGCATCCCAGGGCTGCCGTGCTGCCCATGCCCACCCCATGCTCTCCTCCCTCCCCAGTCCCGGCAGCCCAACCTCTGGAGTTCGCCCAGTTCCCCTTCTACCTGAGCGGGCTGCGTCGCACGGCCGATTTCGTGGAGGCCATCGAGAGCGTGCGGGCCATCTGCCGGGAGGCCGCCCAGCGCCACGGGGTGCTGAGCTACCCCAGCGGCTACCCCTTCCTCTTCTGGGAGCAGTACATCGGCCTGCGCCACTGGTTCCTGCTGGCCATCAGCATCCTGCTGGCCTGCACCTTCCTCGTCTGCGCCCTGCTGCTGCTCAACCCCTGGACGGCCGGCATCATCGTGAGTGTGCGCCCCGCCGCGTGGAGGTGGTGGTGGGCGGGGGACACCCATCAGGAGGAACAGGGGACACTGGAAAAAATGGAACAGGGGTTTGGGGACATGCATGGACACAAGGGTGAGGGCTTCCCCCAGTAGATAGGACAGAGGGACACCGCCAGGAGAGCGGGATGGGGCAATAGGGTGAGGATGCCCTACAGGGTATAGAGGCTGTAGGGTTGGGCACGCCATGAGCAGGTCAGAGCCACCCCCCACTGACCCTGCCGCCCCCCAGGTCTCCATCCTGGCCATGATGGCAGTGGAGCTGTTTGGCATCATGGGGCTGATGGGCATCAAGCTGAGCGCCATCCCTGTGGTCATCCTCATCGCCTCAGTGGGCATCGGCGTGGAGTTCACCGTCCACGTGGCCTTGGTGAGTGACAGCAGACCCCAGCCTGCTTACGGGGCACCCCAGTTCCCACCCCAAGGCTTGCTGGCCCTCTTGCCCCACACACATGTGGGGACGAGCCCCCGGTGACCCCCTCCCACCCTCTGCAGGGCTTCCTGACGGCAGCGGGGAGCAGGAACGTGCGCTCAGCCGCGGCGTTGGAGCACACCTTTGCCCCTGTGATGGACGGCGCCGTCTCCACCCTCCTGGGCGTCCTCATGTTGGCCGGCTCCGAGTTTGACTTCATCATGAGGTGAGCACTGGGTGCCCCACTGGGAGAGGGGACGGCCACTTGCTGCCCCCCAAAAAGCTGTGGCAGTGCAGGCTGGGCAGCGTGGCAGCCTCCCCCCCCCAGCTGGTGGTGGTGGGGACGTGGGGCAGCCTGTGAGGACATGTCCCTGTCCTGCACGGAGCATGGGGGGACACGGGGCTCCCAGAGGGAATGGGGAACATGGGGCTGGGGTGCGCAGTGTTTTAGGGCTGGGGGTACTACTCGCTCAGCTCCCTGCCTGCCCCCCCATGCAGGTATTTCTTTGCGGTGCTCACCATCCTGACGCTGCTGGGGCTGCTCAATGGGCTGGTGCTGCTGCCCGTCCTGCTCTCCGTCATCGGACCACCCCCCGAGGTAGGAGACCCCCACCTTTCCTCTTCCCCTGTTGCCCCACCCCTTACCTTCACCCTACATAAACCCCTGCTTTGCCAGTCCTAAATTCACCCCACACGCCCCTTGTCCCATGCTCACCTCAGCCCATCCCTCACTCTGCCATCACCCGTGCTTTGCCCATCCCTTCTTTACCCCATATCCAATTATCCCATCCCCATTTGCCCCCCATCCCTGCTTCATCCCGTGTCCCCTTCTCCCTGTACCTGCTTCACCCCACAAATCCCTTACCCCATCCTTCCATCACCCCACGCTCCCTGACACCCCACGCTCCCCCCATCCTTACGTGTCCCCAGTACCTCTGACTGTCCCCTCTCCTCCCAGGCATCCCCCATGGATAACGGCCCCCGCCTGTCCCCCCCGGAGCCGGTGTCCCCGTGCCTTGGCCCCGGGGGTCTGTACATCCGCCGGGCCCCAGCCTGGCCCGCCGTCTTCACCGATGCCTCGGACACGGAATGTTATGGGGATGGCGTGGGGCCGGGCAGCCCCCGGGGACCCTTCATCGTGCCCCCCGCCCCGGCACACATCCTGCTGGAAGCCGGCAAGGACCCCAGCTTCCCCCGCATCACCGTGAGTGTCTCTGCCGGGGGATGGAGGGGGGGACGGGGACATACAGGTCCCCTGTGGGGTGGCAGGGTGGTGCTGGGGGACTGCTGGGGATGCTTGGCCCCCCTACACACACCCCACTCCTCTCCTCCCCAGGTGCTGAAGCCCTACAAGGACAGCCCGGAGCTCCAGGGGAAGAAGGAGCCACCCCAGCCCACACCCCCGCTGCCTTTCGGGGAGCCGTGCCCCGCGCCACCCAGAGACTACCCGCGCCCCACGGCACTGCCACGGCCGGGCCAGTCCTGCTCGCCCGGCCCCCGGCCAGCCCTGCGGGGCACCCTGCCCTCCTACAGCACCCACCTGCAGGGCCCCGCCGGCAGCTACACCACCGTCACGGCCACCGCCTCGGTGACGGTGGCCCTGCACCCCACGCTGCCCGGCTCCTACCCCAGTTTCGGCGCGGAGGCGGACAGCCTGGAGGAGCCCGGCGTGCCCAGCGCTGTGCCTGAAGCCTTCGAGATGCAGAGCCTGGGAGGCCACGGGGTGGGCGCCCGGCGCTAGGTGAGTTGGGGACACGGGTGTCCGTGTCCCCTCTGTCCCCTGCAGTGGGGACCAGTGGCAGCAGCCCAAGGGGTGCCAAAGCGCCCCAGCAGCACTAATCGGTTGGAGCGCTGCTGCGGGCTGGTGCTGGTGCATGGGGGGGTGCTGGGTGGGTTTTTGGGGGACCAAACTGAGCCCCCGCTGTCTCTCCGCAGGTCACCGGTCCCGCGGATGGCACCGGCTCGTGGGCTGCTGGCGTTTCCCAGCGCCCGGAGGGGCACAGAGGGTGCAGAGCGGGGTCACCCGCATCGTGCTGCTAATCGCCCCAGCGGCGATGCCCCGGTCTCGGCCGAGGAGGACCGCCCCCCCCGTGCCTCCCCCCACCCCACCAATGGGCTTGGCAGGGCAGGCTGGCATTTCTATGCAAGCTGTGTGCAGGCCGTGCCGTGCCACCTGTCCCCTGCTGGGGCTGTGCCGACAACGCTGTGCCCCCCCCCCCCCAAAACACACCTCCAGGGCTTGGGGTCACCCTGCTCCCGGGCCTGTGCCCCTCCCAGAAATGGAAGCACTAACCCCCCCTCTGTTTCTGGAGCTGCTGGCACAGCTGTCTCAGCGCCCAGCCCTCTGCCCTGCCACCCTGCCCTGCGCGGGGGTCACTGCCTGCCCCCCCCTCACCTCCTGGGACCCCCTCCCTGGGCCACCTGCTGTGCTGCCCAGCCAGGGTGCCCCCCCTTCCCGATAAGGGGGGGCAGCCCCAGAGCCCAGGGCGGGCACCCCCCCCACCTTTATTTATTGCAAAGGGAAACTATCTATAGAGAGATATATATTTTTAAGCTTATTTTAAAAGATTTATTTCTCAGCCAACGGCCGCACCTGGCTGCCTGGGGTTTGGGCAGCGAGGGGCAGACCCTTTGCCAGTGCAGGGCTGCCCCCCCCCCGGGGCGGGGGGGCGCCCGGGGGGGCGCCCCCCCCCCCCCCACAGGGTGCTGAGCGGCCACGTCACCCCCTCCGTGCCTCAGTTTCCCACTGTTGAGCACGGGAGGGATGGAGACAGGGGACGTGCCGGGGAGCCTGTTGCTGCCACTTCACAGGCAGGGTTTTTTTGGGGGGGTCCTTGCTGTGCCAAGCCCCCGGGATGTCCCACGGCCATGGTCCCACATGCTCTGCCCCCGCGAAGGGCACCCACACTGCCACCGGGCACATCCAGCTGGGAAAGCGAATTTCTCGCCCTGTTCCCCTGCAAACGGGGCCACCCCTCCCTGCCACCCCCCCCAAAAAAAAAAATCCCATCCATGTCCCCATCCCGGGCACTGTCCGTGCCGTCACCCAGCACTTTAACTCCAGCGGTGTTTGCCGTGCCCACCGCCCTGCCCCCCCCCCCCCCCCCGCCCCGCCCCCCCGGCGGGGGGGGCCCCGGGGGCCCCGCCCCCGTGCCAGGCGGGGGCACGGGGGGCGGCCCCCCCCTCCTTATCCCCCCCCCCAATGCCATCTAAGTTATTTATATCAAAGAGAGCAAAGGTTTATTTTTGTAGTTTGTACAGGCGGTAGTGGGGACTGAAGGTTTATTTTTAAAGAGTAAATATATATATTATATATAAATTACCCGCCGTGTCTGACCCTGTCTCCTGCGGGGTGCAGCTGGGGGGGGGGGGTGGGGTAGATACAGCTGCTTGTGCGGGGGGGGGGGGGGGCGGCCAACACCCCTGGGGGGATTTGCAGCCCTGGTGATGCCTGGCATGGGGCTGGGGCCCCCCCCCTCCCTGACCCCCCCGGGGGGGGGTAGTGTTTGGTCCTGGTGCCGCTGCTCGCCTGCTGCTGCAGCACAGCCCCACTGCCGGGGGAGGGCAGCACGGCCCCGGCAAGGATGGGACCTGGCTGGGAGGTCAGCGGTGGGGCTGGGATAAAGGGGTCACTGCAGCCCCTGGGGTCACCACACAGCCTTTATTGGTGCCACAGCATCCTACCACCCACCCCATAACTCAGCTTCCAGCCCACATCCCTTTTTTCAGCTGCCCCACAGCCCCCACCTTGGGGTGACCCCGTATCCTGCCCCAGTCCCAAAGCTGTGGGGAAAAAGCGCTTTATTGAGGCTCCAGCAGCGCCAACCCCACAACCCCACCGCCGTTGCAGAGCACCCAGCTTGGGGCACAGGCTCTCCCCAAACCCCCCGGTGGGGCTCGGGGGGGCACGGCCCCTACTTGGTGTGTGGGTCCAGGTGCCGGTGGTGGTCGCGGGGCCGCGTGCCGCGCCGGGGCCGGCAGAGTCGGGAGGGCACCCCGCTGCCGCGCCGCAGCGCGTGGGACCGCCAGGCTGCCGCAATGCTCTCCACCTGGGGTGGGGACGGGGATGGGGACATGAGTGTGGCACCAACCTTCCCTCCCCCCCCCCAAATCCAGCCCCTCCAAGGAGAGGGCACAGCAGCTCACCGGGATGAGCAGGTCCCGCTGGTTGTGGCTCTCCACCGTCGCCAGCTCGCTGGGTGCCAGCAAGGGCAGGCGCAGCTCCTGCACAGGCAGGGCGGCCACCTCGGGCACGGGGCGCTCCAGGACGGCCTGCAGGACAGCCAGCTCTGCATCGGGCACCGGGGGGTGTTTTGGCACCCCCCCACACCCCCCGACCCTGCTGTGCTGCACTCACTGAGCTGACGTGCGCCCAATCCCTCACGGCTTGCACCAGGTCCAGCTCGTCCACGGCCAGCCGGTCGCTGCGCAGCACCCGTGCCAGCACCGCGTCAGAGAGCTCGTGGAAGCCCCGCGTCTTCACCACCGCCTGCAAGATCACTTCTGGCACCAGCACCCGCCCCGACCCCCTCCTTCACACCATCCTGCACCCCAGGACCCCGATCCCATCTGCCATCCCCTACCCAGCTCTCAGCATCTTTCCCCCCAAACACCATTTGGTCCCTTTCCCCCCCTGCCCCCAGCCACCCCATCCTCACAGCCCTGCTCCCCTGCTCCTGTGCCGTGTCCCCATTTGCTCCCCAAGCCCTGTGGTGCCCCCATTTCGGGTTCCCCCATAGCCCATGGCCGTACCGCGGTGCAGCTCTCGATGAAGGCCAGGCAGTGCTGCTGGAGGTCTGCCTGCCCGTAGGTCACCGCGGCCTGTGGGACAACACGGACACCTGCAAGGGGGGCCAGGGCAGGAAGGAGACCCCCTCCAAAAAAAAACACCCCACAGAGAGCCTCCCCCCCATGCCACCAGCCCTGAGTTGTGCTCAGGCACCCAGGTAAGGGAAGCATCCCCGCGCATGGGTGCCAGCACGTGGGGATGTGGATATGGCTTGGCACAGAGCCCCCCGATGTGCATCAACGCCTTGGTGCCACTCCCCCAGCCTGCCCCATATCCATATTCCCCACTGCAGCAGGAATTTGCGGCGCTCTTCTCCTCCCGCAGGAACAAAGCTGGTCCCTGGGCTGTCTCTGCCAACTTCTGTGCCCTTCTTGGGGCACCAGGACACGTCCTTGTCCCCCCTGTGGTGGCTGCCCATGCGTGTGGGGTATCTGGGTGCTGTGCAGCATCGCCTGCCCTGCTGCCGCAGTTGGGCCCAGCGCTGACGCAAGCTGGGGGTGGGCAGAGCGAGATGTTTTCTTCAGGTTTGTTTTGTTCTGGGGTTTTGGGGTTTTCTGTTTGTTTCCTCTGAGCCCGATATAGCTCTGTTTACGCCACAGTGGTCAGGTACCATGTGCGCTGAGAGCTCCTGCACGCCAGGGCCAGCGTCTCACCCCAGGGGCATCGCTTCAAGCTTCGGGAGGTGGCAGAGCTCTGCAGGATCATGAGTGTGGGGTTGGTCCTGGCAGCATCAGCCACACCATCCATCTCCCAGTGCCTCCCAGTTTCACACAAATGGGGGCAATATCCCTGCACTGGGGAGCTCTGGCTGGCCCTATGTGGGGGATGATGTCCTGGGGACATTAATCTGCCGCGCTCTGATGGCCTCGGTGGCCCTTGCAGCCCCAAAGGGACATCGCCAGGGGACAGGAGGGCTGCTGGGCTGGGCGGGGATGGGAAATCCAGCCTCACCATGCAGCCAAGGGCAGGGGGGGCCAGGCCAGCAGCTCATGCCCCAAAATAGGCAAGGTTATTTTTACCCTCTGTGATGCTGCTTGGGAAGCTGTCGCTGTTTTCTCCCCAGACTGGTGTCAACCCCCGGCCCCAAATAGGGCCCATTGCCCACGTGAGGGACCCAGGCACAGTCCCCCCCGAGCACCAGGTGCCCAGGGCCGCTCACCTGCAGCGCCTCGCAGACCTGTTCAACGCTCAGCGTGTCCTTGATGAACTCCACGCAGAGCTGGAAGGCAGAAGGGAGAGGGTGGGTGGGTGCAGCGGGGAGCCAGCATCACCACCACCCCCTCTCCGTGATGCTCAGCATCCCCTGAGTCCCTAGGACATGGGACAAGGGACGGACATGGGGCAGAGGTGCCTCCAGCCCTGCAGGGTTTCGTAATGCAGGGCTGGGCTGGAGGATGAGGGCTTGCAGCATGGCGTGCAGGCAGTGATTCAGCCGGGGACCAAGCCTGGGGTTACCAAACGCCACCAAGCTCACACCCCAGGGCAGGTCACTTAGCCCTGGCTGTGCTCACAGCCCTGGTGACAGCAGCAGCTGCCGGGTGACCCCAGCTCTGCCTGTGCCTGCTTGGAGAGGGCAAAAAAACTGTCTGCAGCCCCCAAAGCAGGTGGGAGGCAGCCAGACGGGCTCCCTGCTGCCCACCCCAGCTGCCTCCCACACAAAGGGGACCTGAGCCATGGAGAGGGGGGAGACACAGGGGCTGAGCAGCCGCGGATGGGTCAGGGTCCCTGGGAAACCCGAAATGACGTGATGTGTGGGGAGGAGCCACCAGCTGGAGCAGAAGGGCCCTGAGTCACCGGCGGGGACGGGGGAGATGAAGTCACCCTGCAGCTGGGGACAGAACCACGGGCTTCCCCAGCTGGCACTTGGTCATTTGACCCCCACCCCCGTCTTTACAGCTCCCCCCAAGCGACGCGGGGCAGCTCGGTCCCCGGCACAGCGCGGTGCGGAGGGAGGGGAAGTGCTGGGTCGCGCCATGCGCCCGGCCGTAACTCAGGAATGGTTCTGGTGGTGACGTGTCCCCACTGAGATGCTTCAGCTCCCTCCCCCTTCCTCACCCCAGCCGGCTCCCTGTCCGTCTGTCCGTCCCCAGCCCTGATGGCATGCTCCCACCACTCCCTTTCGCTCCCTGCTCCCCAGACCGGGGATTTCCCAACAGCAGCCTCCTGACATGGCCGGAGGCACCCGTGGGCGATGGCGTTGGGGCTTTCCTGCTGCCCTTTGTGCAGTGGGACATGCGAGGTCCCGTGTCCCTCTCTGGGATTCCCCAGCTCCGGGGGCAGGGGGCTCCCAGCTCCAGGCTGCTGCTGAACCCCATGGGGACCCCTGCCCCAGAGAGACCTCTGGGGTCAGGGAACAAGGCTGAGCCTGTGCACACGGGTGTTGCACCACGGTGCTGTCCTCAGGGCCACCTCCAGCCATCCTCGGGTGCCCCTCAGCATGGGGACACGGGGGGGACACCAGCCCAGGTGCAGCAGGACCATACCTTGCACAGGTCCTGCAGGCCGTACTCCACCGATGAGGTCAGCACCTCCAGTGCCTACAGAAACACACAAAATCCCGAGCTGGAAGGCACCCACGAGACCCATCGAGCCCAAATTCTGCCTCTGTGCAGCACCACCCAGAAATGAACCCCCCCCCCAAAAAAACCACCCCAACCTCCAGCCCCTTCCCCACTCACGATGTGGCTGTTGAGGGTGACGCTGTTGGTGTAGAGGAACTCGATGACAGCCAGGAAGACGTCGGGCTGCACGTTGCCCAGGACGAAGGGGCCCTGGGGCGGGATGCTGCCAGGGGGATCCTCGCCGCCCCCCAGCATCCCCCGGAAAGCCTGGCAGCGGCACGCCAGCACGCAGCGGTGCGCGAACACCCGCTGCTGCTCCCGGCCCACCACGAAGGTCACGTCGCTGCCGAGGAGACGGGACAATGTTGGGACCCCCAGGGGCTGGGACAGGGCACGGGGGTGCCCCCCCCAGCCCCACCACGGCCCCCTGGTCCCGGGAAAGGGAATGGGTGAAGAGCAGGAGCCCCCATCCCAGCGGGGTGATGAGCTAGGAGAGGTGCACAAAGGCATGGCCCAGCACTTGTGGGGACCAAAAGGACGTGTGGGGATGAAAGCAACGCTAACAGCAAAATTATAAATAAAGAACTGCATAAACGGCTCCGTGGCCCTGGTAGTGGGGCAAGAAGAGGGGAGCGAGGTTCGGGTTGAAGGTTGTAGGATGCGGGGTGCAGAGCATGAGGCACAGGGTGCAGAATGGAGGCCGCAGGGCGCACGTCGTAGGTTGTGGGATGGAGCTCGCAGGGCAAAGGATGTGGGAGAAAGGCTGCCAGATGCAGCGTGCAGATCTCAGGCTGCGGGACGCAGGACGGAGGCTGCAGGATGTGGGCGGCAGGACGCAGGAATTGGGTTGAAGGCTGGGGACAGCCGGGACCTCTCGGCCGCTTCCCTTCTCAGCCTGCGGAGTTTTCTCTGGGATTTCTCTTCTGGGTGGGCGGCATTTCGGCAGGGACGGGGGTTTCCTGTGACAGCACCACCAGGCCTTGGGCACGAAGCAGTCAAAGGGGCCTCCGTAGGGCGGCCACCCAGTTCTGCTCCCCGCTTTGGGAGGACGAGGGCAGGATGTGGCCCCTCACTGCAAGGGGCCCGGCTGGGCCTTCGCTTGCCCCGGGGCTTTGGGGCAATGGAGGCAGCAGTGACAGAAAGCCAGGGGAAGGAGCAGACATGGGAGACACCATCAAAGCCATGCATGCACCACGGGAGCTTCGGGACGTGCCAAAGCCATGCACGCCCCCATGGCCTCCCCCCAAGGGCCCCCAGAGCCCCGCAGAAGGGCTGAGGGCCACGGGGAGCCTCGGTCTGGTGGGGAGGGAGGGTGGGGGGAGGCGGCGGCCCCTCACCTGAACTGGGGGTTGTTGACCAGGGTGCGCAGGGCAGCGGTGAAGGCGGCCGCCTCGCCCTGCAGCCGCGCCGAGCAGGATCGGGCCATGGGGGGAGGCGGCGGAGGAAGGCGGCGCGGGAGGGAGGGAGGGAGGCCGGCGGGAGGCTGGCCGGCACGGGGAGGAGGCCGCCACAGCACGGCCCATCGCTAGGGAAAGCTGGCAGGAGGGAGGATGGGTTGGGGGGCCAGGGGGTGAGCAAGGGGGGGAAAGGGGGCGGCGAGTGGGGAAGCCCAGCCTCGGCCATGCTTCATGCCAAGGATCTGCATCTGGTGGGTTTGTTTAGGACAGCGGCGAGTGCAGGCAGAGTGAAAGCACACCCTGCCTTGCCCAAACCCAGAAGTGACGTGAGGGGGATGCCTGTTCCCCTTCCTCCCAAGCCCTGGGGGACGGGGACGTGGTGGGGTGCCCCTGGAGGGACCCAGTTTTCCTTGCCAGCGATGGTGGGGGGAGAGGCGGTAGCACCCGAGGGAGCGGAGTCCAGCTGCCAGCGTGCTTGGCAGCGCGAGCCGGCAGCAGGCTATAAATACCTCCGCGGCAGATAGGAACACAAAGGCCGGCTCCACTTTCCCCAAATAGATCGCAGCACGGCCAGACAAAGGCGCATTGATGGGGTGGCTGGGATGTACCAGCTGGGCTGGACTCCGACAGCGGGGAGAAAACCCTGCGCAGGGCAGCGGTCCCGGCCAGACCTGCCCCGATTCGGGGCATCACAGCAGCAGGGACCCCCCGGCACGTTGTGGGGCTCAGCTCCCCCAGAACCAGGCAGTGCTCCGTGGGTGCCCACTGTCCCATAGGGGTGTCCTGGGAAAGGCATTGCAGGGGGATAGGTACCCAAAAATGTGGGTTTATTTTAGGGGGGGTGATCAAGCCTTTGTGCAGCTCACAGCTGGGGTGCAAAGCAGGGTTGCAGCTTTTTCTTTTGCTTTTGACACCCACAAAGCATTTTGGGGGCTGACAGAAGATGCTGAGGTTGCAGGGCACATGCCCGGAGCTGCTGTCCCCAGGCTGGCTGTGGCCCAGGCTGCAGCTGGCACGGCTCTCAGGGAGCTGGGGGCAAAAGAGGACAACGGAGCTGAGCAGGGACTGGGAAACAAAGAGTTACGGAGCCGTGGATGGGGAGTTGCACTGTCACGTAGCAACACTTCACGCTCCAGGAGCTCACCGTGCTTGGACCCAGGGGACAGAGGGGAAGAGGTCGGTGCTGGGCAGCCGTGGGCACGGTGGCTGGAGCTGGGTCACACAGGGAGCGGGGCTGGGGGCACAGGTGGGACGGGGTGCAGGCAGGAGGGCGGTGGGATGGCACGTGTGTAGGTGCAACGGATCAGCCCTAGTGGGATGGAGAGTCCCAGAGAAGTGCTCAGAGCCACCTCTCCCCTCCAGCCTGCCCATATGGCCGAGCAGCCAGCCCCAGAGCTGGCCCCATCCACCCAGGTGATGACCATGGATGGCACCGAAGCCCCTCTACCCCGGACCACCCGCCGAGGCTCCAATCCCACAGCCCCAGCACGGAGCACGGAGGAGGGCAAAGCGCCACAGCTGCTCTCCCGCCGCAGCTCCATCCTCAGCACCCTCCCGGCACCCCTGGCCAGCCGCCGCAGCTCTCTGGGGGCAGCCCCGGGGGGCAAGCTCCCCTGGATGCTCCACAGCCGCGTGAGCTTCTCGGGGCTCCCCCTTTTCCAGCCCATCCCCGAGATCCGCCTGGAAAACACCTACAGGATGCGGCCAGATGAAGGCTGCGGGTTCAATGCAGGGCGGGTGCAGCGGGTGCTGGAGAGGGTCCTGGCAGGGGTCCTGGGGGGCACATCCTACAGCCCCCAGGGCAGCGCCCCGCTGGTGCACAGCCTGGCCGAGCTGCTGCGGTGCCGGGCAAAAGAGGTGGTGCCGCCCCGCTACAAGCTGGTGTGCCACGTGCTGCTGGGCCAACACGGCCAGCAGAGCCTGCTGGTGGCCAGCCGGGCGCTCTGGGACCCCGAGAGCGACAGCTTCGCCTCAGCCACCTTCTCCAACGCCTCCCTCTTTGCCGTGGCCACGGTGCACGGGCTCTATTTTGAGTAGCAGCTGCCTTCCCCCAGGCAGCCGTGGAGGGGGAGAGCAGGTGGAAATAAAGGGATTGGAAATAAAAGGATTTGTGCCAGCCCTGGGTGGATTAACCATGGTGCACATGGGGAGCAAAGGGGATGGCTCACGGTGCCCCTGGTCTATGCACACACTGTAGTCTCTGCTGTCATGGCTTGCAAGAAGCCCCAGGCTGCAGGAAATCCAACCCCAAAACCTTCATTTCCCCCGAGGCTGGGAGGAGGCAGCAGCCCAGGGCTGTGCCCTGGAGGACACAGAGCAGTCCAGCCCCTTTCCCACAGCACAGGCTGCTCCCAGGCAGGGTAGGAGGTGAGGGATCTTGTTCAAAGCAAGCCTGCAGAGCAGGATGAAGTCCCTCCTCTTGGCTGGCTGCACGCCCAGCTCACATCCCGTGACACCAGGCAGCACAGGGCACCCCACAGCCCTGTCCCTCGGGCAGGAGCCACAGCCCCTGCTTCCCCCAGCACAAGCCCTGGAGCAGCTGAGTGTGACAGCAGGGGATGGGTTTGGCAGCAGCAAGGAGAGACTGAGGCAGCTCCAGGGCTCTGCAGCTATCAGCAGGATGCAAATCCTACTCCTCCTGCCAGCCCCAGGGGCACAGAGGTACAAGATGAGGCCCTTACACCCATCCTGGCTCTGGTCCTTAAGGTCCTAGGGTCTGTGTAAGGCACCCAGGTCCCCCACCACCAGTTCCCTCTCCTTATTTCCTGACCCCAACATCACCAGGAACAGCCCCAAAGCAGAGATGAAGATCGGGATGTTCTGCCCCATTTTGTGACCCCAGACCCAGCTCCAAACACGGGGGAGACAGTTTGCCCTTACACAAATAGAGTTTTATTGAGGTAAGTCAGGGACAGGGGAGCTGCACATGGACAGACTGAGAGAAAATAAATAATTCCATATAAATAAGATGCATAAATAGTCCCAACCTGGCAGAGACTGCCTCAAAACAAGAAACCTGCCCTAGGTCACAGCCACACAGGGGCTTTTCCAGGCAAGCCCACGGATCCCTTCCCCCTGCCCTCTACCAAACCTCAAGTTGTACCAGACAAGTGACAATTCAGGAGCAGCCGGGGCTCAGCTCGCCCCCCCTTAGTGTAGCAATTGTGGAGCAGCACGAGCCAGCCCACGCAGCACCCCACACCCCTGTCCGTCCCCTGGGGAGGGTCTTCTCCACCCCACAGTACCAAGCCTTGAGCTCACGGCCATGCAGAGGGGAAAAGGCAGCGATTGCCCACAGCCAGGGAGCAGCATGGGTGTGCAGACCTGCTGCCAAAATCACAGCCACGTGTGTTCAGCGGGTGGCCGCTGAGGTCCGGAGTCCAGCTGAGCACCACAATGCACCTTCCATCCCACGGGAAGGCAGGAGGAGACCTCTACGTCCAGAGAAGGTCTCTCCAAAGCACCATGCTAGGCATCGGCCCGCTCCTGGAGGAGCTTGAGGATGTATCGGAGGCGCTGCTGGAGCTCCAGCGAGCAGCCCAGCTCCTGGATGCTGCCCAGCTTGTAGGTGTAGGAGTTGCGCTCCCGGTTGATGTAGGTGACAAGGCAGGAGTGGTCAGGCTTGCTGATGATCACCTTGGTGTGGTCATTGTAGAAGTTCACCTAGGAGACAGGTGGGGCTTGGCTTAGCCTCCCGCAGCACAGCAGGAGCAGGGATGGAGCCGGGCTTCCTGCCTCAACCCGTTCCTCCTCCCCAACCTGCCCGGGAGCAGCCCCACAGCAGGAACGCACCGATCCACCGAGGTGCCTGCCTCCCAGGGGGCTGCAGGGGCTGTGACCAGCAGCTGGGACACCAGAGCAGCACTCTGCACCCACAGCTGGTCTTTGCATTCGGATTGTGGTGGGCAAGGACTAACACAGGTCACAAGACCCCTGGTAGCTTCCCCAGTGGCATCCCCACAGCACCCTACACATACCTGGAGGGTGCCACTGCTGAAGAGCATCAGCAAGGCCTGGTCCGTCTTCACCCACTGCAGGAGGAGCAGGGCTGGCTGCCCAAGGTCATCTATGCTCGGCAAGTCACCTCCCTTGAGGAGAAAGGTCTGCGTAAGGCCCTGGTCCCACACCCGTGAGCAGTGCCACACCACAGCAACCCCCTGCTAGCAGGGGGCAGCCCCAGGGGTCCACCTGGCCTCAGCCTGCAACCAGGGAGTGCCACCCAGGTGACAAGGTCAAGCCAGATCCCAGTGACCAACCCAGCCACTGTCCCAGCACCCACCTTCATGAGGTGCTGCTCCATGTAGGACGCGAAGTAGCGCAGCACACTCATCTGCCCCTGCAGCTGCTCGGGGACAGCGGACGCGGGGAAGGCAAAGTGCTTGCTGTTGGTCTGGTTGTAATGCACCGTCCTGGCAGGGGGCACACCGTTAGCCACCCCCCTGCACAGCCTCCCCTCACCCCTTTTCCCACCCGTGGGGCCGTCCCAAGGACGCCAGCCCCTTCCCCACCACCTACTTGTGGTTGGGGGAGAGCGCCATGTGCGTGCCGTTGTTGAAGAGGACGCCGATGCTGCGGTTGGAGAGCTGGTAGCCGAAGCCGTACTTGTTGGAGTAGTCCACCCACTTGCTCACCCAGACAAACTGCTCGTGCCGGGCCAGGGAAGCCGGGTTTCTGTCAGCTGGTGGAGAAGGGAAGGGGGTGAGCAGAGCAGACACCCCCCCTGTGGGGTCGGGCAGCATTTGGGGTTCCATTTGGGGTTCCCAAAGCAGCATCCATGCCTCTACACCCAGGACAGCCCGGCTGGTTTACCTGGGGGCATGCAGGAGAGGCAGGTCCGCAGGAGCCGGACGGCCGACTCGATGATGGCAGAGGCGGTGATGCAGTCTTCAAAGGCTGCGGAGGGAAGATGACAGGCCGTGAGTCAGCCAGCCCCGCTATCAGCCGGGGAAGGGCAGGAAGCTCAGGGCAGGTGGGGTGGCCCTGGCAGGCATTGCTCACCCTCGCAGCTGCTGGCCATCGTCCCCCGGATGGATGGGGACACAGACTTGTGAGAGGTCTCCTCCACCAGCGTCTCCACCGGGCTGGAGCCGGTGCTGCGGCAGGACCCAGGGGTGGCCTGGGGGGAGGACACGATGTCAGCACCATCCCACATGCTGCCCCCAGGAGGGGTGCACGTGGGCTTGGGGCTGCTCTCACCTCGTTCCCTTCCACCGTCTTGTAGCTTATCTGCCGGCAGATCGAGGTCTTCATCAGCCCGGTGACCAGCTTGGAGATGTCGTCCTTGTCCTCCGAGGGGCCCTTCTTGGCTGGGGGAGGGAGCAAGCTGTGAGCACAGTGCATGGGGACATGGGGCCACCCCTCCCAGCAGGCTCAGCTCGGGGTGGCAGGCGGCTGCGTCCCGCTTTCACTTCCCAGTTCTCAGGCAGCAGCACAGAGTTTCCAGGAGGAACTGTCCCCAAGGGTTACAGGGCAGCATCCGCTCCCCAGGCGCACACCCATGCCAGCCACCAGCAGCGGAAGGGCAGGGACAAGGCAGCAAGCGCTGGCCCCAAGCAGGGGACCCCCCAGCAGCATTCTCCAGGAAACGGGACCCACTTCTCCCCAGAGAAAGGGTCACCAGGAGGTTCCCGTGCAAGCACGTGGACTCACCCTTGGGTTTCTTCTTCCCGAAGAGCGTCTTGGTGACTTTAGCAAAGAGACTCTTTGCTGGGTTGGGGGGGGCTCAGCTCCGGAGCCATCACGCAGCTGCTGGGAGGGAGCTTCTCTGGCGTGTAGCCCTGCGGAGGGGTGAAGGCAGAGGTTTGGTTTCCACCGCCCACGTGCTTCATGCAGAGCGGCTGCCCTGGGCTGACCGCAGTCACTCGCAGCCCTCCTGACAGCCAGCTTGCATTTCCGTCAGGCCTTGGCTCCGGGCCTGGCATTTGGGTATTTGGGGATCAGCGGCATGGGAAGCAGCCCCTGCTGTGGGGACAGGGCAGCAGGGAGCACACTGGATCCCTCGGTCCCCCTGCAGACAAGGGCAGCGCCCTGCATGACCCCACAAGCCTCATCCCACCCAGAGAAGGGTCGAGGCAGGACTCCTGCCCGCTCACCTTGAAGAACTCATGGTCCAAGATCTCCTCAAGCGTGAGGCGGTCCTGGGGGTTGCGCCTGAGGATGCCGGCAATGAGGTGCTTGGCGGGCAGGGAGAGGAAGGCAGGCAGGGTGTACTCCACCTGCTTGATGCACCTGTAGGTCTCCTTGAGGTCCGAAGTCTCGAAAGGAGGGTTCCCACACAGCAGGGTGTACCTGGGAGGGGACGCACGTGCCACGGTCACATCCCCGCCGGGTTTGTGACTCAGCAGCACTTAGAGCAAGGAAGCTGGTGGCGTTGGGACGGCCACACCTGGCTGGGAGCACCACTTCCAGCCCAGCAGGCTGCGCTCACATCCGGCCACGCTTCCTCCTCGCAACTGCCGAGAGCAGCAGGCGAGGAGCCCCGGGGACCGGGACAGGGCTGGCAGGAGGCAGCAGCCCCACGGCCCTGCCCCATGGCCCTGCCCCACAGAGGAAAGCCACGCAGGAAGTTTGCGGCAGCAGCCAGCAAGGGCTCGAGTCACCGAGGTAGTGCAGCAATCGCTCCCCATGCGAACAAGCCGCCAGCCACCGATATTTTCCATTGTTTATCTCACTCGTGGGGTGGTTGAGCTTTGAAGCAGAGCGAGGCGTGACACCAGGGCCTGCTGCTTGCAGCACCCCGGGGTGCCCAGGGGCACTTCTGAGGAGGATCTGGCCACTCGCTGCCCCTCTCCCCCTGCCCGTCAGCTTGCCATCAACACAAAGCACAACGGGACTTCCCCGTGGGGCCCCCCACAGCCCCCACCCCACTCGTGCACTTACATGACACAGCCCAGTGACCACACGTCTGACTCTGGGCCGTGGCCCTGCCGCAGCAGCACTTCGGGGGCCAGGTAGTTGGGGGTCCCACAGATCGTCCTG
>NW_023304095.1:0-4331 GCF_011077185.1 Oxyura jamaicensis | reverse complement strand
CTGCAGCTGGGGCAGGAGTTGCTCTAAGAAGATAAAGGGAAGCTCAAGCTTACTTTTTCTTCTGGTCAGAGGCGTCCTGGCAAGCAGCTAGACCGAAGTCCCCCACTTTCAGCTCCATGTTTTCATTGATGAAGAAGTTGCCTGCAAGACGACGGTGACACGTCACTACCCATCCCTGCGGCTCACTGCTCCCCACGCGGCTCCATCCCCAAACATGACACTCACCCAGCTTGAGGTCCCGGTGCAGGATGCCCTTGAGGTGAAGGTATTTCAAGCCGGAGATGATTTGTTTGAGGTAATAGCGCACTTCGGGCTCCAGCAGGGTATGGCGGGCCTTCCAGATGTGGGCCAGCGACTGCAGAAGGAGAGAAGGCAGCTCGGTGACGGCGAGCAGGGACAGCAGGCAGCCATGCTGACTAGGCAAGGGGCAGGCAGGGTCAGAGCCAGTTCTTCCAGGAGTTGCACAAACAATTGTCCTGCCACGGCTGGGAGCTCAGCAGACTCGCTGCTCAGCACAACCAGGGGAACCACTGAGCTTTTGGTGGTGGTACTGGGGGCTAGGGGCCGCCAGCACGAGCAGGCTGCTTACAGGAGGACTTGAAACCCACGATGTCCCCAGTGCCATGTGAAACCAGCACCTCAGACAAAGTGTCCACTGCTCCGCTCGGGGACACGGAGCCCTCACCTTCCGGCTGCAGTGCTCCAGGAAGATGTAGATGCTCTCCGCGTCCTCAAAGTGGTGGGAGAACTTGACGATGTGCTTGTGGTGCAAGTCGCGGTGCAGCTCGATCTCGTTGGTGATCTGAAAGGACGCAGAGGCCACGGGTGAGCACAGGGTGCCTGCTGGAACCCCAGCACCCCCTCTCAGCCCCCCCAGCAGTGAGCACAGGGTGCCCACTGGAACCCCAGCACCCCCTCTCAGCCCCCCCAGCACCTACCTTCTCCCGCTGGTGAGGTTTAGCCACCCGGCTGTGAGGAATGACCTTCACGGCGTAGGTTTTGTTGCTGGAGAGGTCTGTCATTTCATAGCATCGTGCGAAGCCGCCCTACAAGGGGAGAAGAGGTGGTTGGGGATGGTGACAGACAGCTCTCCGCCCCTGCCAGCTCCTCGCAGCGCAGCCCGGGAAGCGTCACACTGCCGGCTGCTGCTCGCCCACTGAGATCCGAACCACGATGCTCTCGAGCCGGGATTTTCTTCACCCGGTTCTCATAAAGCCTCCCGGGCATTTTTCCTCCCACCACTACTGGACTCCGGCACCTTTCCGGACGACAGATCGCCCGGAAAGCCCTGTGCAGGGCACGGGGACCGGAGGCCACCGAAAGGCAGCGCGCGATGGAGACAGGTTTTTCCTGCCGTGATGTCAGCCTCGAATCTGCACACTCAGCTGCCGAGCCCGCCCGGGCCGGGCTGGGAACAAGCAGCCTCCTCCTACACAGCGCTCGCAGCGGGAGGAAAAGTTGCGTGTGCCGCAGCCCGAGCGGCCGGGCCGGCACCCCTGGGAACCGGGGCAGCCTCCGGCCCACGCACACCCCGCGGGGCGCCCCGAAACCGATCGCGCCTCCGATAAGGCTGCGGGGCCGGGAGCCAGCCCGGCTGATTCACGGTTCCCGGCCCTGAGGAAGGGGCGCGGGGTGTCTGGGGACGACAACAAGGCCCCCAGCCCCCTCCCAGCTCCCACCCCCACGGAAGCAGGTGGCTCCCCGCACATCCCGCTCCCGCCGCCCCCCCCGTCCCCCGGTACCTTCCCGAGCAGGCGGCCCTTGCAGTAGGAGCGACCGGAGAGCGGGTCGGTGATGAGCCGGGTGGTCTCGGCTGCCCGGTTGGGCGGCGGCGGCGGGGAGGGCGCGGGCTGGGCGGGCAGGCAGGCGGTGGTGGCGGCGGCGGGGAACGGAGGAAAAAGGCCGGCGTGCTCCATGGCGGCTGCGGACACGGCCCCGGTCCGGCCCCGGTGCTGCTGCTGCGGCTCCTCCGCCACCGGCGGCCCCGCGCACGTGGCCCCGCCGCCGCCCCCCGCTTGGCGCTGGCGCGCCGGGGATCCCGCCGGTTTTATCAATGGGCGCGCTGACGTCACCCGCGGGGCCCCGCCCCCCGCCGGGCGGCCCCGCCGCGCTCTTAAAGGCGCAGCGGCACGGATAAGGGGGTGGGGAGGGGAGGGGGATGGTGGGGGTCGTATGAGGGCAGCCGGCTGCTGTCGCCTTTCTGTAGTGGTTTGGGGGAAGGAGCCAGCCCTGTCCCTACGCGGGGAGGTCTGTAGATTCACAGTTGTCGCAGATGTGCCCCTCACAGAGACCCCCAGTCTCCCGTCTAGGCACACGACCCCCATAGACACAGAGATCCCACTCAGAGACCCCCGGGGGCACGCAGAGACCCCTCGTCAGCTCCCTTCTGTCTCTCCCAAGACCCGCAGCCCCCCTCCCCATGTGCAGCTAGGGGGGATTTCGAAGCCCACCTGTATGCTGCAGAGCCTGACCCCCATTCACCTACCCTGGAGGCAGCCAGGTGCCCCCCCCAAAGCCCCCACTCTGTCCCAGTAGGGTCCCAGCCCACCCCAGGTGGGGCACTGGGGACATGGGGGGTGACAGGAGATGCAGGTGGGCTGCCTGGCCGCGCTGTCCCCTGGATCTGTGCCCTTGTGCCACGTGTTGCTGGCTCTGGCCGTGCTGGCCCCGATGGTGCAGTGGTGTCCTCAGGGTACAGTGGTGTCTGTAGGGCGCTGTGCCACCGCGGTGCTGCTCTCTAATGGCCGTGGGGAAGACATGTCTCTGTGTCACCCAAAATAGGCCACGGATGGATGTAGGGCAGCAGGACTGGCCAGAAAACCACGGCACTTCCTTCACTCTCTGGGATCAGCAGTGTTGCAAAAGCCCCTCAAAAGCAGATCCCACTGCCCTTCAGGGTAGCAGGACCACGTGCAAGTCCCTCACTCTGTGCCAGTTTCCCCTCTGCTCCCCCCGGGAGCAGCTCAGGGCTCTGCTCACCGATGCTCGATGTGCTCCTTAACACCCCAAGGGTTTTGCAGGAGCACCCCTGGCCAACCAGCCCCACATTTCGCAGCACACCCTCTCTCATCCTCCAGGATGAGAACTGAACAGACCTGCCCAGAGGGAGAGATGAAAGGATCCGGCTCTGTTTACTTTCCTCTTGGCTTTCAACCTTTTGCGGAGGAAGTGTTTGCAAACCCTCTGCCCGGCAGCACGCCCGGGTTCCCCCTTCGGGGAAAGCTGCTGGTTTCCACCAGGGCCCCAGGGCTCCCCTGGGCATGGGTGGCGTCACGGTGCACCTCTGCCTTTCCGACGGAGGCCTCGGCTCGGGGCTCCCCGGGCAGAGCTGAGTCAGCTTCTGGAGGCAGCGCGGGGGTGGAGGCACCCAAGGGTGCAGGGAGGCCCCAGGGAGGTGCTGGGGGCAGCAGGACAACCTGCGGGGGCTCGTCCTGGGGCCTCCTGCTGGGAGCCACCAGCTCTGCTGCTCGCTGCTGGCTCCTGGCTCGGGTTGGGCTCAGGTGGGCGCCCACGTCCCACCCCCAGGGCTGGGGCACCTCACCAAGAGGGATGGAGCCCGGGGGCTGCTGCCCCCACCTGCTGCTCAGCCCTGCCGTGATGCACGAGAGCATCAGAGCATCGCAGACGGGCGTTTGCCCACGCACCAAGCTCGGGCGGGTAGGAGGAAAGCGCGGTTTAATGTCAGCAGCCTGCTGAGCCTGCAGAAGGGGAGGCTTGGGGGTGATCCCACCGCTGCCGGCGCCTATCGGGTTGGAGCTACGAGGAGAAGGGAGCTACAAGAAGGCAGCTGCAAGGAGAAGGGAGCTGCAAGGAGAAGGGAACTGCAAGGAGAACGGAGCCACCTCTTTGGGGAGGTGCCCAGCAGAACGAGGACAGGCACCCGCTGCAAGTTGCATCGAGGAAAATTCCACCTAGATGTTAGGAAATGTTTTTTTTCCCCTCGAGCGTGGCAAAACGCTGCAGAAGCCTGGAGAGGCTGTGGGACCTGCGTCCTCCACGCAACTCAGACCCAGCCCAGACCCCCCCTGACACCCCCCCCCCACACACACACAGCTGGGAAGCCAAACCCGGCTTTCTCGGCAGCTGCTGTAGGGTGCAGGCAGCACCCGGGCAGGAAGGGCACAGAAAGGGCGCTGGGCCAGGAGAGCTGCCCGGGAGGGGTGACAGCCCCGAACCTCTCAGGAGTGGGGTTTTCCCCCTGGCTCAGCACTCTCACCCTGCAAAAGATGACAAGGAGGAGGGGAGGGTGATGGAGCCGGAGAAGGGCCGAGGGGAAGCTGCAAATCCAGGCAGAGCTGCCTGGAGGGAGAGATAAAGGGATCCCAACCCCC
>NW_023304094.1:0-1549 GCF_011077185.1 Oxyura jamaicensis | reverse complement strand
AAAACACAAGCACAACCTTGGCCCCCAAGTTATTAGAGTGTAGGGCCTTTCCCAATAATTGGTGCAGTAATTTTTTATTTTTATTTATTTATTTTATTTATTTTACCATGACTTGTGCTCTTTCTTTAACTGAGTTTCTCCCAGATCTGTCTCCTAGATCTGTCTGTCGCTTTTTCTCCTGCACGGACAGATGCAAGGACCTTCCACTGTCCATCGATTTAAAAAAATTTAAGAGCATAGCATACTTTATCTATCTTTTCCTAGGTTTCACACCCCTACTCTCTCTTCTTTGTTTTAGAAGCTGTCCTGGTTTAGTTAGGATAGAATTAATTTTCCTCCCAGTAGCTGGTAGAGTGCTATGTTTTGGATTTAGAATGAGACTAATGTTGATAACACACTGATGTTTTAATTGCTGCAGAGTAGTGCTTACACTAAGCCAAGGACTTTTCAGCTCCTCACTCTGTCCTGCCAGCGGGCAGGCTGGGGGTACAGCAGGAGCTGGGTGCAGCAAGAGCTGGGAGGGGACAGACCCAGGACAGCAGACCCAAACTGGCCAAAGGGGTATTCCATACCATCTGATGTCATGCTAAACAATATATAGAGGTGGCTAGGGGGGGGGCCCCCCCCCCCCCCCCAGGCTGGGCATCAGTCAGCGGGTAGCAAGCAACTGCACCATGCATCACCCGCTCTGTACACATCATTATTATTATTTTATGTCCCAATAAACTGTCTCTATCTCAACCCACAGGCTTCAGTTTTTCTTGTTTCTCTCCCCTATCCCATAGAGGGGGGGGAGGATGAGCGAATGGCTCTGTGGAGTTTAGCTGCCGGCCAGGTTAAACCACAACAGAAGCATACATAAATTGATACAAAGGAACACTTAAATAATACATCTGGACACAAAAACACACATTTTTAGAGAAATTCACATCAGTAATTGTATAAAGTTTTCTTCTGTACTAAGGGGTCCTGAAAATTTATGACTAAAACATTAACTTTGTAATGTAATAGGGTTATCATGACAGTCCTCAAAGGCCACTATATAGCACACTGACATATTCAAGGCTATCAGCTTATATTTCAGTCTGTGTATTTAAGTTTTGAGGTCCTTCTATGATTATGCAAACATCAGAAATATAGTGGTATAACAAATGGTACTTATGAAAGCAGAGTTTTAGAGCCAATATTAAATTTTGCAGGCTCGAAACACCAACTTGTATATTTAAACAAGTATTTGATACTTCTGTTTGTTCAAAAATAGAGTAAATGCACTTACAGAAAAATAACTTTTACTGTTCAACAGGCATGCTCATGTGACTTTTATATTAGTACAAACTTAAAACAAACAAACAAACAAACAAATCCACTATATGACTTTTTTAAAACAAATGATACCAATTCACCTTTCCCCTACTTGAGTACATTTACATTAAGGCTTTGAATCATCTGACCCACGATTTTACAGCATTAAAATGAGTGGGTCCACAAGGATGCTGGTATGTCTCACTGAGACTTAGCATGAATAGAATTAAAGCTCACCACCTTAAGG
>NC_048900.1:32022515-32086098 GCF_011077185.1 Oxyura jamaicensis | reverse complement strand
GACAGGATTTCATAGGGAAAAAAACATAAAACCTAAGATTTCTCATCCCTGGGGCCTTGGGGCCAGGCAGAGGAGGAACCTGAGACTCCTAGCCATGCGACTCCTGCATGTAACTGCATATAACCAAGGCAAGTTGCCGCAAGTTCACCCCAGCGTTTACTGCTGAGCACACCACATGCTGTTGTTAGCCATCCTGGCTACATGCCCTCTCAGCTGCTCTTGATGAGTACATCCCATCACAAGTATAGTTGCTATAGTATGCTTAAAGTGTAATCCATCGTGAGGATTTTCACTGCCATAGCATTGCCATGTTTATTTACTGTATCATACGAAGCTCTATTTGATCCTTTTTACTACATCTAGCTGCCTTTTGATTACCTCTTATTGCTGCTATTAATTATGGTTATTCTCTCAGTATCTGCTACCTGCATTTACTTACTTTCTGGGAACACCCTGTTATCAATACTCACACGTATCTTTTTAATAATCACCATATGTCTGCAAGTGGTGATTTGTGGTAAGCAGCAATAAACAGACATTTGAGAAAATAAGACCTCCACTTCCATATGTAGTGGGGAATCCTGCGAACCCTGGACACAGGTATCGCCCCCGACAGGCTGGGAGCCCCGCGGGAGCGAGCTGGCCGCTCGGACGCGGCAGTGCCCCTCGGACGCGGCTCAGCTGGCAGCGCAGCCGCTGCCGGCCCGCGCGCCGCCTGGCTTGAGGGCATCCGCGGCGCTGGTGGCGCCAGGGGTGGCAGCGGTGGGAGCAAAGATGAGGGCCGCTCTGGCAAAGCCAGGGACATTGCTCCCCTCCGCTAAACCGCGCGAATCACGACGGGGATGAGTTAGAGCCAGCTGGGGGGGTCCGCGGCGGGGGCGGCCCTCAGGGCTGCTGCCCGACAGGGGCTGGGCTGAAGGGAGCTGGGGTCGGGGGGGGGACATGGGGCTGGCGGCAGCAGCAACCGTGGAGATATGCCCGAGGGGCCAGAAAGGACTACCTTGAGGGGACGGCTGCCCCCGTCTGCGGGGGGGGGGGGGGGGGGCCAAGGCGGCGCCGCGGCGCCTCCCGCCCGTAACCCGCAGCCGCGGCCAGGCGCGTGGCCGCCGCTTCCCTCCGGGCGCCTCCCTGCGGCGCGGTGTAGGCTCGCGCCGCTTCCCGTCCTTGGCTCGCGAGCCGTGGGAGGCGGCCGCTTCAGAGCTGCCGGTGAGCCAGATGGCGGCGACGGGGCTGAGCTGCAGGGTGCGCTCGGTGATAAGAAACCTCGGATAGACAGACCTGGGTCAGAGGGAGGGTGTTACACAAGGCACGAATCAGTAGTAATTTTCCCTGGAGGGAAAATTCCCCTGGAGGGGAAAATTTCCCCTGGAGGGGAAAATTACAATTTTTTGAGGGAAATTCTGTGGTAACATTAGAGGTTATAAAATTACATTTATGGGTTAAAATCTGAGACACCGTTAAGTGGACAAATGGACCATTTTTGAGGGAAAATCTGTAATGTTTGGGAACGTAACATTTTGGGAAGTAAAATCTGAGGTAACTTCAGAAGGTACAGAATGACATATTACGGGGGAAATCTAAGGAAACCTGGAAGGGAAAATTACAATTTTGTGAAGGAAATTCTGTGGTAACATTAGAGGATATAAAATGACATTTATGGGATAAAATCTGAGGTAACTTGAAGGGGACAGATGGAGCATTTTTTGAGGGAAATTCTACGGTAAAGTTTGGGGGTAGAAAATGATATCTTGGGGATAAAACCTGAGGTAACTTCAGAAGGTAAAGAATGACACTGTTAGGGAGCGGAATCTAATGAGACCTAGAGGGGAGAATGATCATTTTTCAAGGGAAAACCTGCAGTAACATTAAAGGATATAAAACTACATTTATGGATTAAAATCTGAGGTAACTTGAAGGGGACAAGTGAAGCATTTTGTGAGAGAAAATCTGCAGTAATATAAGAGGATATAAAACTACATTCATGGGTTAAAATCCGAGGAACCTTGAAGGGGACAAATTAAGAATTTTTGAAAGGAAATCCTGTGGTAACAAGTGGACAAATGGACCCAACTGTCATCCCCATATCCTTCAGGTGCAGAAGCCGGCCCATGTCGCCTCTCACAGCCTCCTCCTTCCTTTTTGCAATGTCCGATGGTGGAGGAGGAAGAAAGAGTCCCGGTGTGCAGCTGCAAGGCAAGAGTGAGGCAAGAGGAGTGGAGGACTGACAAGGTGGCAAGAGAAAGGCAGCTAGGGCAAAGGGAACCCCCTATCATGGGGGCTGTGGTCACAGGAGAGCATAGCTGGTTTGCACTGGGCGCCCTCCCTGTAAGCAGGGGTGGGTCTTTGCGCTTTTTTTTTTGGCCTTTTGGCCCATTGCTCCTCTGGCTTCCCGGAGAGCGCAGCCCCCCTGTAAGCAGGATGAGAAGCAGCATCTCTACACCTGAGGGGGAGATGTAGCTCGCCGGACCCTGAGCCCCCCCATAAGTGGGGGTGGTCTGTTTCCCTGCTCCTGTGGCCCTGGAGCTTAATAGGGGGATAAATAATCGAATAGGCAGCTGGACAGAGAGATAGCTGGGGGGAAGATGGGTGCAAAGGGATAGAGAAAAACAGTTGAGACACATGGAGACACAAAACACGATGGGAAGAAAGACCAGAAAGCGTGGGACTGAGGAAGGCCAGAGAGGGAGGAAGGGGGGGGTGGAAAGAGAAGGGCAAGGACAAACTAAGGAGGAAGCAGAGGACTAGGCCAGTCCCTGCCCTCAGGGCATCTGAGGGGGAGCACCCAGGGGAAAGGTCCTGCTCCCGGCAGAACATGTCCCATCCTCCCAATACTCCTGGGAGGCACCACCAAAGGGTTTCACTCACCTCACTACTGGGAACTGCACACGCAGCTGTCAGCATTTGGACATGAGCCAACAGTGTGCACCTGTAGCCCAGAAAGACAACTGTATCCTAGGCTGAAGATGTGTGGCCAGCTGGTCAGAGTTGGTTTTTCCCCTCTACTCTGCTCTTGAGACCCCACCTGGAGTACTGCATCCAGCTCTGAGGCCCCCAGCATGAGAGAGGCATGGATCTATTGGAGCGAGTCCAGAGGAGGGCCACAAAAATGGTAAGAGCATTGGAGCATTCCTCCTGTGAAGACAGGCTGAGGGAACTGGAGTTGTTTAGCCCAGAGGAGAGGAGATGCCAGTGAGACTGTATTGCAGCCTTCCAATACTTAAAGGGGGGAACTACAAGATGGGGAAGGACTCTTTACCAAGGTCTGTAGTGATTGGACAAGGGGCAATGGTTTTAAACTAAAAGAGGGTAGATTTAGATGTTAGGAAGAAATTCTTTACAATGAGGGGGTTGGAAGTAGATGATCTTTAGAGGTCCCTTCCATCCCAAACTGTTCTGCAACTCCAAATGAGCATAAAAGTTTATCATCTTTTTGTGTCCTGGTCCTGTTTCTTTGTATCCAGACATGAGTAGGGGAAGAAAGGGAAAAGGAACTCATTTAAAATTTATTTCAAGAGAATGGTATGAGCAGTACATAAACACAGTCCTCACAGACCAAACGGAAGCAACCCAATGGCTCTGAAACGACCAGCACAGAAGAGGGGAATAGTTCTGACATTATCAACCTACCCACGGCAGCTGAAAAACAACCACCAGAACTGTTCTTTTCTGGTGATGTGGTGGCTTACACAAATGGGAATGTACACCCTCTTCAGAGTCTGAAGCAAATACCCCTTGCGCTCTGGCTCCTTTTGTTAAAAGCAGTGAACATAAAATACTTACTTTTGTCAAGACTCTCACTGGAAGACAACAAATATGGTATTACTGATGGGTATAAGTGATAAAATCAGCAACACTTGAGGGATGAAGACACTGGAACTGTGATTAATAAGTCAATAAAAACACTTTTAAATAGGAAAAGAGTGCAACTAGTAGAAATGTAATTCTGCTTACATTGGTATGTTTACAAAGGAAATATGTAGCTATATATAAAAATGTATTTTTTGTTATCAGATTTTGCACCCTTGTGTATACATTAATGTATATATTACATATATAGATATATGTAATATATACATTTTATGCATATATGTAAAATAAACTAAATATAAAGGAAATATATATGAACTCCTGGCCAAAGTAGGTTGGAAGGCAGTGAGGAAAAGACAAATTCCTTCAACCTGGAATACAACGTTGCAATCATTTGATTAAATCTTATTAAGAAAAACAAATAAATAAATAAAATAATAATAATAAAATAATAGCATTTTTTAAAATTTTATTTCCCGTTATTTTCTACTCAAAACCCAATCAACAGTGTTAAAAAGTCCTTGGTGCCGAGTTTTGGAGAAGAAGCAGTCCTGGACTGGTGACTTGATGTTGCATTAAACAATGATTTATTAGAACCCTCTATGAGCAGGGAGCAACAGGATTTGCACATGCAACAGTGCAAATAGAACTTATCTGTGAAAGACAAGCGGACAGTCTGTTTCAAACACTGCTTTTTGTTAGGTAAGATCTTTGGAATCAGATATAAGAGCTGTAATAACACATATAATGTAGAAATGGCTAATTACACAACTTTTTGTCTCTAAAATAATGAAAGAAATATAGTTATTATCAAAAAAGAACTGTTTCATATACAAAGTAAATGCTTTTATTTGTGACAAAAAAAACAAACATGAAGAATATGGTCTTTGGTAGTGAGTATAATTTAGACTAAGAATTAAGAAGTCACAGATGCACAAGAAGCTGTGTTTCTAATACTGTGGAAAAAAGCAGAATCTTCTTGCAGTCAAAAATTAATAAAACAGCTTGCGTTATACATTACTGTTGTTCATCGTTTTGTTCAGATGCAGGACAACTGGCTTTATACTTTTTCTTCAAACCTTTCAAATATATTCGCAAACTGTCTGAATCTAATCGTGAATTTCTGGCAGTCTGAACCAATCTCATTGCTAAATGATATACAGCTCTGTGTTTCATCATCTCAGGAGTGCTTTTCTGCTGGTGCTGTTCTTAAAAACATACACATGCATTAAAATAGGAAATTAATGATGTTCTGTCATTACAATACTAATAGTGTGTTTTTCCAACCTATTTCTGATCAGGTGATTCTTGTGTTGTCACCTAACAGTGATCTGAGTATAATCTCTTATAATTAGTTTCAGAAATAAAAATTTTACTTTATTGATGCCATCTATCATCATAAAACCTCATATAGCATTTATTCTGTAGCCTTTTAGAAACAGTGAAAATATACAGTTTTATAAAAACTATGAATTAAAGTATAACTAACCACTACGTACCAAAATTTGTTTTGCAATATGATTTGTGATTTCCTTTGCATCCAAAATTATGGATGGTGGTAGTGAGGAAACTTCTGCAGCTTTTAATCCTAAACATAGAAAATACAAATTAGGATTTTTGATAAAAATCTTTCCCCATCCTTCACAATATGTGTGCTAGAATCAGCTGAGCTCATTTTTAAAGGGTGAAAGTTTCATTAAAAATATTTGAATATAAATTTTCTCTTTTGATCTCTTTTTAAAAACAATACTGTTTTGAGAGGTGCCAAATAAAATGCCTACTTTGTTGTAACGGTGCCTCTAAAATACACTTCCACATAAAGTTACTGCTGTTAGTAAGTGGGCAGGATTTGATACATTTAGAGGCTAAAGGAAAAAAAAATAGCTTTCTCTGTTTAGTTTTTCAGTTTGGCAGGCTGGCAAAATATTGAGATTGTTCTAAATGTGCTCTCCTCTGAATCTGGGCATCTAGTGGATATGGGTGTCACATTCAAACTTCTACACTCTTGCCAGCAGTCAAGGTGTCAGATACTCAGGATAAGAATTTTTTTTTTTTTTTTTTTCCCTGCCCAATATGATTATTTTCACTTTTCATTTTGCCTGTTGCCCTGGCTGTTGAGAGGAAATTCTGTGCTTCATCAGGTCTACACTAATCCTACATCTAATACTGCAGGGTTAAAAATGGAAAGGGACAAGAATAGCCCTTGCCCTTTATTTTTTTTTTAATGTGACTTTGCTCAAGTATGACAATAAAGCAACACTGAGTTACTAAAGGTCTCCTGTTCTCTAAGAACACTGTCTAAACATGCATTTTTTTCTGAGTTAGGACTGTAGCATCCTAAACTGACCTTGAACTGCCAAAAGGTAAATACATTTACAACAGAAGTTTTGAAAAAGAAGCATTTTAAGTCTAGCTAAGTCAAACCTGACTCGAATAATCTGGAGTCTTCAGTCACCACTGTCTTGCAATAATCAAGTGTAGCTAATTTCCTATTGATTAAATGTCACCTAAATCACAGATCCAACTATAGAATCTAGCATTTGGAAACATATGGATTTCCATAACTCTTTAAAACAGAGTTATACCTTATTGTCACTCATTCATTTCTTTATTGACTCACAACCCTTCAAATTGTCCAGTGTTGTATTAAAAGTCATAGTGGAATCCATTACCATAGTTCTTTTCCTCTGTGTATCCTTTAGAGAGCGTGTAAGTGTACGCGATTTTTTCCTTCTTTATAGCAGTGCTTCTCACATGTTGCACTTCAAAATGGTAATTTTCCACATTGGGATATAAAGCATCTATATGACACAGTTCCAGGAAATGTGTAGCAAACAATGTAAATGCCTAAATAAGAAACAAAGAAAGTAATTTTATTTTTGAAATGATCCTTTATGAAATAAACCCCACCTAGAGTACTGCGTTCAGCTCAGGGGACCCCAGCACAAGAGAGACATGGACCTGTTAAGAGTGAGCCCAGAGAGGGGCCACAAAGATGATCAAGGGGCTGGAGCACCTGTCCTACAAAGACAGGCTGAGGGAGGTGGGGTTGTTGAGACTGGAGAAGAGAAGGCTCCAGGGAGGCCTTATAGCAGCCTTTCAGTACTTAAAGGGGCCTACAGAAAAGCAGGAAAGGTACTCTTGGTCAGGGAGTGCAGTGATAGGACAAGGAGTAATGGCTTTAAACTAAAACAGGGTAGATTAAATTAAATATTAGGAAGAAATTCTTCCCTTAGAGGGTGGTGAGGCATTGGAACTGGTCACCCAGAGAAACTGGGGATGCGCCATTCCTGGAAGTGCTCAAGACTGGACAGGGCTTGAAGCAACCTGGTCTAGTGGGAGGTGTCCCTGCCCACAGCAGGAGGGTTGGAACTAGATGATCTTTAAGCTCCCTTCCAATCCAAACCATTCTATGATTCTGAATTACAACAAATGAGAAAAATGATCTCTCAGGTGTCCAGTTTTTCCTCCACAATTCTGAAAAGCCATCTTTAAATTACTAAAATAATTACTAAAACAAATGAAAAAAAATAAGCCATGAGTTCTATCATTGGCAAGGATCTCTTTTTCCATTCAGGATTCCCCCACTCCTTTCTCAATAGAAGGAAAAGAACATCAGAAGTAACACAAAATCCATGATGCTTTTAAAATCTGACTTGGGTTATTTTGAATGACTGTCAAATGGTTGCCTTAATATTTTCAGGGAATACTACTCCAGCAGTACAATCTACAGAAAACGTGTGCGCTTTTACACCAAACCACAGAAGTACTCTGAACTCCAACAAGAAACTGAATCTATGCGTGTCAAAAAGCTGACAACAAACTGAGGTTGATTACAAAACTAGTAATAGAAGTTACTAGTAATAAAATAAACTTCCAACCCATCTAAAATAATCTACTTTTCTAAACAAACCTCCTACCTCTGTAATCAACTCTTAAGTTGCATGGAAGAACCGTTGGTAAGATAACAGACATGTAAAGAGGTTCACCTTTAATGTTCAAGCATACAAAGTTGTACTAACTAAGCAAAACTAAAGAGACTGAGTTAGATCTAGATAAGATCTAGACTGAGTTAGTTCTAGATAAGAAAGCAAGCTTCCAAGCAAGTTGTACAGAGATGGAGACCAGTGAACAGAAGTGCAGATTACATCAGCATTTTTTGTCTATCATCATATCTCTTTGCATTCATCAGTTACAAAAAAATGTCTTATGTAGGCAAGAAATACCTAAAAAAAATAAGTTCAGTTATGAGAAATTACTGTATTTGCTTCCAGTATGATAAAATAATTACAAGGCTTAAAGCTTTTTTTTCCCCCCCCCCCCCCTCTCCTCTGGATTACCTTCAAATTCAACAGATATTCACAGGCAGCATAACAAATGCCAATACCTTCTTCAGCACTGGTACCTCTGCCAAGTTCATCAATTATGATGAGTGATTTGTCATTAGCGTTTTGTATGATGTATGTTATCTAGGAAAATATTAAATTTGTTATCATTCCTAGAAATGCATCTTTTTTAAAACTGTTACTAATAGGAATAGTTTGTATTATTCAGATAAAACTTAAATGTAAAAAAAAACTCGTCAGATCCATATATTTTACTTTTTTTTCACAGCTTTCAAATAGCTGTAAATTCTGAACAAGCAAAGATTCGTCCTACAGCACTCTTTCTTTTTTCCACTGACCATATCAGTTTTCCTCAAAATCGTACCAGCTTGGGAGACAAATTGAGAAGGCTTAGGCTTAGAAAAATAATTCTGTAAGGCTCAAGAAATAACAAAAAAACTTTGGAACTACTGTCCAAAGGAACACTGATTTTTACCCAAATTGGAGTATCTTTATTTAAGATACGCATGTTTTCTGTAGTTTATCATTTAGCTAAGAGATTAAAGCTGAATTTTTGTACTGTTTCTAAAATACACTCTTTCAGTAGAAATATACTAGTACAGTTTTAATCAGATTAACAGTAAAAATGGGCCCTGGCCCCTGGATTAGCTATGTTTAATACCTCTTTCATTTCCTTCATGAATGTTGAGGCATTTGTTTCTATATCATCATCCATACCTATTCTGGTAAAAATTTGCTCTGTGATTCGAAAAGAACAATACTCTGCTGGGACGTAAGAACCTACAAAACAATTAAGGTAAGTTTTCTCATATCAGCGTGACAAATGCCAGCTTGCCAGAATATGTCAGTGTTTTACATTTGGTCTTTATGCACCGTAGAGAATGCATCTTGTTCTGCAAAGTTTTGTAGCATTATATTCTACCACTACTTTATAGGAAAAAGTATTACAGAGGTACCATAATTGAAGAATCTGATCAGCAAAACTTTAAGAAATCATACTCCTGAAGCTGTGTGTCAGTCTAAATGGATGCAAAAGTAGGAATGAACTGTAGAATTTACATTTCTCTAGACATTGTGATACTAACCCCAGGGAATCTTAGTTCCATAAACCAAGATTTATATTGCCTCACGAGACTTTGAGAATTACTAGTTTTATAGAATAGAAAAGAACAGGAAGCTTACCAGAGGACTTTGCAGACTTTATTCATATTAAACTCATGTTTCTCAGAGTAATTCCTGAAGAACATGCTGTTTGGGATTATACCTATAAACACACACTGAACAAATTTTATTCTCCACTGCTAAGTTCAATCTAGTAGTTAAGGTCAGCCTATTAAAGTCTTTCTCCTGTGCTACTGGACTTACCTTTCTTTACCTTCCATGTAAAAATCTTAAAGAAGTCCGAAGTACAGGGATGAGGCTTTACAGGTATTTTACTTTCATAATTTTAAAGATAGAGCTTTGCAGTATTTATTACTTCTTTTATTTGAAGAAATAGCTTATCATTTATCTATTAATTCTGCTTGGCTGCAAGCACGTTTCCCCACATAACTGAGGTATCCTTGGGTTCATCTGTTCTTCCTGGATGACTTAACATGTATACAGCCTAATTCCAGGACATGTGCTATCAATCCTGCATGACGTGGCTAGATAGGGTTAGGGTGCTCGAAGAAATTAAACACATAACTGTGCTCCTCCTAAAGACAAACCGGGGACGATTCCATATACAGGTGACCACGTAAGCTTCCACAAGCAGACACAAAACTCTGCAGTGGCGTCTGTCAGCAAAACAAGAGCTGGCAGGAACAAACAACAGAATGCCTTGGGTTGGAAGGGACCTTAACGATCATCTAGTTCCAACCCCCCTGCCATGGGCAAGGATGTCACCCACTAGATCAATTTGCCCAGGGCCTCATCTAACCTGCTCTTTAACACCTCCAGGGATGGGGCATCCATAACCTCTCTGGGCAATGTGTTCCAGGTTGCCTCACCACCCTCTGAGGGAAGAATTTACTCTTAACCTCTAATCTAAATCTTCCTTCTTTTAGTTTAAAACCATTCCCCCTTGTCCTGTCATCTGACTGAGCAAAAAATTGCTCTTTTGTCCAGGAGAGTCCAAAAAGTCCATGTTTTTTTATAAGCCCCCTTTAAGTACTGAAAAGCTGCAATAAGGTCTACCTTGGAGCCTTCTCTTCTCTAGTCCCAGCTCTCTCAGCCCTTCTTCATAGGAAAGGGGCTCCAGCCCTCTGGATCAACTTCGTAGCCCTCCTCTGGACCCATGCTAACGGATGAACATCCTCCTTGTGCTGGGAGCCCCAGACCTGGATGCAGTACTCCTACTGGGGCCTCATAAGGGCCAAGTAGATAGAGGGGGAGAGTCCCCTCCCTTGACCTGCTGCCCACTCCTCTTTTGGTGCAGCCTGGGATGCACACTTGGCCTTCCGGGCTGCAAGCACACACTGCTGGCTCATGTCAAGCTTTTCATCCAACAGAACTTCCAAGTCTTTCCCTGCAGGGCTGCTCTCACTGAGTTCTTCTCCCAGTCTGTACTAATGTCTGAGATTGCTCTGACCCAGCTGCAGCACCTTTAAATTAGACTTGTTGAACCTTATTAGGTTCATGTGGACACACCAAGCTTTTGTCCAGGTCCCTTTGTACGGCATCCCTTCTTTATGTTGTATTGACTGTACCACTCCTCTTAGTGTCATCTGCAAACTTGCTGAGGGTGTGCTCCCATTGCCTATGTCACTGATAAAGATATTAAACAGTCAGTACCAGTCCAAGGATGGACCCCTGAGGTACATCACACATCACCGGCCTCCACCTGGATGGACGCAGAGCCACTGACCACCACTCTCTGGGTGTAACCTTCAAGCCAATTCAGTATCCACTGAATGGCCCACCCATCAAAAGAACTAAACATAGTATTTTACTAATTAGATAGAATCTTATTCTTGAAACAGAAACATTAAGCTTCAAAAATAATTCTATTTTTAACAAGAAACGAGTAAAAGTGGTGCAAAAGATTATAAATACCGTATAGTCTTACTCACCAATCTGGGCCATAATTTGACAAAGTGCAATCTGTTTCAGATATGTTGATTTTCCACTCATATTTGGACCTGTAATAATGAGAAAGTTGCTACCCTCTGTCAGGTATGTGTTGTTAGATACAGGTTTCTCCATAGCTATCTTTTCAAGAATGGGATGCCATCCCTGCTTGATCGCTAAAGTATCCGTAAATTCTGGACGAACTAAAAGAGAAAAAGGATATAAAGCTTTGTAGAGTTAGTATGGAAACCTTTAAGATACTAAACTAGTGTGCTCTGAAATAAATTCATTCTTACAGAAGTCAAATTCTGTGGGCCCAATTTCCTAATTTTTATTTTCCTGTAGTCAGCAAGACTAACACAGAGCACTTGAAAGAATTACCAGCTATTTTCAGATATAGATTCTGATCGTCTTTCAAGCCCTCAAGATGTATTACTACAAAAAGAATCCCATAACTAACACTATATTTCTACACTAACACAGTGTTTGTGTTAAACGGTTAAGTAGGACAGAACTCCAGTAACAAAGAAAAATACAAACAGTGAAACTTCAAAAGTAATTCAAATGGAGAATGTGGAACCCAGTTTCATTTTTATATCTACTATATAGCAGTATAAAAGTAAATTGTAAAAATAAACTTATAAAATACAGGGAAGTCATGAACTCTACCTGTTACTAATACATATATATTAGATAAACATAGGAAACAAGGAAGTTGCTTTAATTTTTGTTTATATAGTATATTGATAATCAGTGTATATACCATGCCTATGTAGATCCATTTGATACTGGGACTATCTATTCCTTATGCCTCCTCTTTGTCTACTTCTATGGCAGTAGCGTAGGCTAACAAGGAAGTATTGTTAAAATTGTTTATCTGTTTAAAAGGAACAGCCTTCAAGAAAGAAATGCCAAAGCAGGTTTTCAAGTTTCAGCGCTGAGGAACTCTAACTACCATGTGTAGCTTTTAGCCATTTAATGATTTAGGAGAGAGAGAGAGTCGAGTGGCACAGGAGACTGAAAGCTACAAATGACAGTGTTTCTTTGGGCAGATACACATTCAGGCCTGGCAGTAGAAACTGCAGGTGCAGATTTACAAGAGAAGCAAAGCAGCTTTAGACTCATTATTAACTGCTGAAGTACAGTTGTGCTCTTGATTCATTTGGTGTGAAGTTGCAATGACTCAAGTATACCAGTTACTGATGTGAATGGAATCATCTGCACATAAAAACACTGCGATGCTGCAAAGTAAACGAATTCTACTCCTGTACAGGAAATTTCAGAGCAGCATCAGTAATGATGCGCTAATATACCTACCGAGATGGCTTTCCAGACCTGATGTGATTTAGCATCTACACAGCATTGTACTCTAGATAAGTACCTCAGGTTTGCATGGGTTGTACAGATAGGTATCTTAGGTCAGCACTAATTGAAGACCATGAGTTCATTTCTACATTGCAAAAATGGGCTAGGGAAGGAGAATGACCCAGTGATGCAATATGACCAAACTTTTGACCCAGGAGGTGAATAATATGCAAGTAAGCACATGATCTTGAATTCCTTAGAAGACTCTACTTCCCAAAAATATCTAGAAGTGTTACAAAAGTTGAAGCAAATAAAGAAGGTAGCCACTTATTTTGTCTTAAGGTATAAGAAGCCTGACCTCCTTATATAATCTTGTGTCCTTTTGGAACAGAAGGGTAAACTCAGCACATTCACAGATGACATACTTTCAAAAAGAATACGCTGAAACTGGCTAACTCGAAAAGGCTGGCTATGAAGGCTTACAGCATCTAAATGGCAGAATATATTTCCAATAGATGGAAAATAGGAAGAGTATCATCACAAAACTGGCAAGGATACATCGAGATACTTAGAGCCTACTGAGACCTAGAAAAATAAATGACGTGAGCTTAGCAATTGGAGAACCAGACAAACAACTTGGACATCCTCCAACAGGAGGGTCTTTAAATGGCCTATGATAGAATCCAATAAGAAACTTACCGTAGTCGGAAATAGTGCAGACATGGGCAAATGAAAGCAGCATGTCCAGCATTGACACAATATCAGACAGCTTGTACAGGCAATGAATATGTTCATAGATCTCATTCAGTAGTTTACACACGATTCTAAAATAAGACACTGACTTAGCTGTTGTACAGTGCCTAGTGTCACTTTATACATCTTAGGGAAACAAAGCAACAGTTAGTAATGTTCATACTCCATATGTTAGGATGTGAGGTTATCAAATGCAGGCAAACGTCAATTTCTTTGAAGTTTATTAGGATCTTATACAATATCTCAGATTAATTACTGCTATCAGACACAAGACACATAGCTCAAATACCAACAGCTCGTAAGAAAGCTTCATACAGAATTAACTAAAAATATAGCTGTAGAGTCAAGTATGTTCTATTAACATCTCAAATGCGACTCTAATTCCCTTATGCCTTCATGCAAACAAGCATGGTTTCTAAGAAGAATTTTCATAAAATTCATGTGAAATGTTACACCCAGTAAGTCTTTTGAAACAACAGAGCAACACAGCGTGCAGCAAGGACAAAAATACAGATATAGGTAATTTTACTGTAAATGCAAGAGTGACTAAAATTAATGATTCTGCATTAAAAAATTAATACATTTACTGTAACATTTTATGGAGATAATTCATCTATAAAAATAATAACAAAGGCTACATTTCTAAATAAATGCCTATGTATTTGAAATCATCTTAATACAATAAACACCATGTTACTTCCTTTCTCTCAGGTACTATACTTGATCAGTTTCACTTTGGATTATTTCTCTAAGTAACCATAATTTAACAAAAAGGGAGCATTAAGAAAACATGTAATTAGCTGTTAATGGGATAAAATAAATGCAGTTAGCACAAACATTTAATTGTTTTAAGTGGTCTTACAAGTACGTCATGTGATATATTTCTCTCAGGGACTCCTGACATCTCTCATTCATTTTTATTAAGTCTGCTGAAGTGAAGCTATATGTGTTTTTCATTTTAGTGATCTATGGAGAATTCAAACCAACAGTAAGAACTTGCCACATAATAAGAAGCCAAAAACAGTTTCTAAAAGCAAACTGGGAAAAATATGGGAAAAAAAGGGAGAAAATAATGCCTTGTTTCATTTCATAAAAGTCTATTTAGGAAAAAAATCCTCGCGAAAGAATGCAGTTATCAGCAAGATACACAACTTTATAAATGCAAACATAATTGCATGTAATTGCATTTTTCTTACTATATTGAGTATAACCAGAAATAGCGTGGTTATGAAGAACATACCAATTACACCTTCATTTATTTCTAGGTATATTCATTGAAATTATTTTAATTATTTAACTTACTGTATAATGTGTTTTATTAGTGTATTATACATTTTATATAAGTTACTCATTCAAAAGTATTTTGAAGAAAACATCTCTAGTGCAGATACCTTTGTAAATTCTGAAGGAAGTTGGCCACTGGGCAGTGTTGAACAATCAGCATTCATTTGGATAAAAAATCCACGAGCAGAACTGAAACTTGTTTTCATTGGTAGGTTGTACTTTTCTGCAAGTTGTGTTATCATACCTATGTATCACAAATAAAGATTTGAACCAAATTACATACACGCAGGCATACACGCTTATATGCACAAACTGTGGAAGTGATTTACACAGGTTGAACATGTCAGATAAGTAACATGACTAAAGGCCTTAAAAGTGGATCTACGGGATCTAATTAACATATTAATGTAAAAAAAAAATGGCTGCATAAAGGGATTGAAAAAAAAAACACACTTGGGGAATCAGATTTATTAGTGTGTTCTTTAAGTGACTCTAAGCAGTCTTCCACCCCTCACTGAGGGTAATGCTTTACATTTGTAATCCCACCCTTAAATCAATCTTGTTTCTAGATGGGATGGGTGTACGTAGGAAACTGTTACATGATTGAAGAAGATATACTACAAAGTTATGGGACTTCTGAACAACGCAAATAGTGGTATTCCTTTGAGAAGGAAGGCTGGATTTATTTAGTGGTGTTTCCTGATGCTTGTTGTTGCTCTAACCTTGTTCACTTTTGTGATCCAAGCACCCATGATGTAGATCAACAAAGTTATAGGCCATTCAGGATATTTCAGTCTTGGAGTTGCTTAGAGTGTAAAGAACAAAAGAGAGAAAAACCACTTCTCCAAGCACATTGACTACAGTAAAAACAGGCAAGGGGAACACATATGTCGACACACTCTCTAGTCCTAGCAGCTACCAAATTTTGGAAGGTTTAGGAAAGAAAAAGCAGTAACATCTGTATTTTTCACCATGTACTATATAAAATATAAGCCTCGAAGGAAACAGGAGGTTCACAACATACTACATTTGCTAAAGTTTCTGATACTTTGTAATTTTTCTAATTATACAGAAACTAAATTTCTAATAATTTTCTAATTATACAGAAAACTAAAAAGCTGGTCCTCTAGCTAGAAATCAAACTAAAACTTTGACTAAAATCTGAAAACTAAAATTTTGAACTAAAAAAAAATTAAAAAATCCATTCCAGAGGATATTATTCATCTATTTTAAATTAAGGATAAACACAAAGTTTAATAAAGCACAGTAATAGATAATATGCTAAAATTTATTTAATTTGTACTTTCCAACTCCTAATAGCTTGGCTGAAAAATAGCCCACAGATAGGTCAAGGCTGGACAAAACATAAAGAAGAAAGGACTGAGATATTTTAAGCTAATAAAAATAATTCATTTTTTTAGACAGAATTGTTTTAGTTGGAATAAGTATTACACTTTTCTGTATTTTTAGAGGATAAGGAGCAGAGAAGTCAAATAAAGGAATCAGAATGTAATTGTTCATCCTCATTTAAATGAAATTGAGTTTTTACCTACAAACGGAGAATCTGAATATATGTATCACAAGTACTTTAGTTACTCATCAGTGATGACCAGTTTATAACAATACTAAATGCATTTTCTGTATAAGGTTATAAAACATAATTATGTGGCTTCTGTATGCCAGATACAACATTTTTTGATCTGCAATTAAATAAACATTTTGTTTTGGAAATACCTGCTATGTCATCAACAATTTCTGTGTATGTTCTACGAGCTATATCAAGGAATTCATTGATGTTTGGCTTAACAGCATAGCATTTTTGTGTCCTCATACTCAGACATCCTTTTGTGTACCTTGTATCATCATTAATTACAGTTGTAATCTTTTCAAGTATAATTCCAAACCTGCAATATTAGTAGTGTTACGTATGAGCAATGAATATTTTAGTTTTTATTTGAATTATCATTCTGAAATTACAAATAACAGAAGCAAATTTTCTACTGTTGAAAAACACTAAATTTGATGTGTATTTCCACCTCAGAACAAAGTACAAATATACCGAGGTCTGATTGATAATATAATTCAAATCTTTGGGAGATACAAATTCTCAATTATATAAGCAAGAGTTTATTTTTGCGTTAGTACAAGGACTGCAGGGAACTACTACTTTTGTCTTTTCATAGTAATTTCTAATGGAGTATAGCTCATCAGCAATTACAGTATCAATGGTTAATTTTCCATTTTGCTGCTTTTTTCTCCCTGCATTTGTTTGTTGAATAAGTTAATGTCAGCTTTTAGTCAAAACAAAGAGCTATGCCTGTAGCTACAAATAAGCATAAGATAAAAAAATATCATCATCATACCTTCTATCTTCAAGAGAATTGTAATAGGCCTTTAGCAATGGTGTGTTACAGCTTCTTAAAGCAGCCTGTACAATATGAACACAAACAGTTAATTCTTTTCATAGCACTTTTAAAGGGTTGACAGCAGTTGGATAAGCAGCTTACAGAACCCGAGCAGGTAAATGTCTGTTATAAAATCATATTCAGGTAACAACAGGAATGTAGTTCTTAGGAGCATTTACCTCAAGCACTTTCTTTCGATTGGCTTAAGAGTTAACAGACTACGTTGGCAGTACTGTGTTCTCCAAGATATAAAGTAAATCTAACCAGTGTAATATGTATAAGGAAGGGCAAACTGGTTGGTACAATACACAGAAAAAAAAAATGACAGAACTTACTTTTAGGGGCTCCACAAGTTCTAGAGTATGCTTCAGGTAAATTAAGTTAGTTATTTTTGATTCAGCAGTTTTAACCTATTAAAAGTTTTACAAATATTAGAGGTTTGTATGCCTGTTTAAAGAAAATACTTCAGATATAGCAAAATTCACATTGTGACTATTAACGAGTTTGTATTTTTAATCTCCAAGGAACATTGCTAAAATACTTTATAAGGTCATTTTGTCAGCTTGGTATGTAACTGCATAAAAAAACATTTACAGAATTTTTACATTGCCTGCTATCGTAAACTGCCCAGCAGTAAATGATATTTTTCTTACATCTCCACTGATAATGATCAACTCTGAGAACACTTCACTAACCCAGGCTGCAGAGGCTTCTTTTAATCTTCTACATCAAAAGTACACTCTTTCAAAGCCACTACAAGCATTATAATTAAGAAGCATGGTCCTTTTCATAAATGTTAAAGAACACACATCCCAATTTGCCTGATGTATTTTTGGTTGACGTTTTTCACAGAATCACAGAATTGTAGGGGTTGGAAGGGACCTCCAGAGATCATCAGGTCCAACCCCCCTGCCAAAGCAGGTTCCCTAGAGCAGGTTGCCCAGGTAGGCGTCCAGATGGGCCTTGAGTATCTCCAAAGAAGGAGACTCCACAACCTCCCTGGGTAGCCTGTTCCAGTGCTCTGTCACCCTCACTGTGAAGTTCTTTTGCATGTTGATGCAGAACTTCCCGTACTCCATTTTATGGCCATTGCCCCTTGTCCTATGCCCACAAACCACTGAAAAAAGGTTGGCCAAATCCCTCTGTCTCCCATGCTTAACATATTTGTAAACACTGATAAGATCCCCTCTCAGTCTTCTCTTCTCAAGGCTGAACAGACCCAGGTCTCTCAGTCTTTCCTCACAGCAAAGATGCTCCAAGGCCCCGTATCATCTTTGTTGCCCTCCACTGGACATTTAAATCCTTAGGCATAATTAAAAAAAATAAATCAATGAATGTTAAGTATTTCTGCTTGCAGAAATTACTGCTCTTGAGATTTTTCTCCCCACATGTTCTATCTACCCTATTTTGTATGTCCTGTTAACTGTTCTGGAAAAGAATTTTGCTGTTGTCATTATCACATAGCATATGTGCTGCACTGTATGCTCTGGTACTTTTAGGTAAGAGACTTGAAGGAAATTATAATCCTGCTATCTTATGAAAGGGAGTAAAAAAGTGTATACGCACACATATACATTGTGTGTGTGTACTCTACATGTATGTTATATACACAAATGCATGAAAAAAATCTTACACCCTTTCAGAAGCTAGCAGGGTAATGGAGGGAAGGGGGAAGGAATCTCATACACACATAATATAACTTGAATAACAACCTAAATAACAGCAGTTACCTTGACAATAACATTTTTCCTTCATTGGAATGTGTACTTGCTTATTCCCCTATTGTTACTGTTAAATGGTATGTGAAACTGCATACAAAAGTTTAAGAGCCATGCATTTTTATGTATTTCATCCTATCAATATGAGAAAATAGTGCTTTGAAAAGAGGAAAAAAAATGCAAGCATCTCTTCACCTGAGAGCAATTTTAGAAACTGATAAGCACATTGTTTGGTTCCAAAGCAAATCCAGTGTCAGTTTTTAGCATAAATCTCTGAGTAAGGCTCTCATTAAAAATTTTGTCATATCTGAGTATAATATAAACTTTACTCCTGTGGTAGGGAGCATCTTTTGCTTTATCTTACCTTCCATACAAATTTGTTTTATATAGAAGATAGAAGAGGATTAAACAATGTTAATGTACTAACAGAGGAATCATCATCCGCAAAAATTATGGGGTCTAAATCCCATGACAGAATTTGACATCAAAAGGAGATGGATGGTCTTATGTGAGAAGCCGGTATATCACAATGGACTGTATCTTTACCAAAAGAGTTCTGACAGGAATTTTAATAGAACCAGTGTTAAAAGTATAGCTTTATACATGGTACACTTCAGCATCAAAGGCAGGAAATTAATACAATCATCATGACTAACACTCCTATATAATATTCTTTTAATTCAGTATTAATGACTGAAGTGCAAGCCTATCTTTTACAGTCTCAGTTTTCAAACATCATACTCTGGTAAGCAAAACACAAAGATTCAGAGAAGTTTGTTTTTTTTTGTTTTTGTTTTTCCCCACTAGGGATTTATGTGTTATCAATTTAAGTGCTACGGCAGTGTGTCAGCCCTCGTTTGACTTTATTTCCTGGAAAATCATCAAAACCAAAAATACTGGTATCTTCACCCTGAGACAGAAGGAACTAATCTCACATGGGCCTGGAACTTCAGCAGGCGTAACATCTACTGAATTTGTTCTTCAGACAGGTAATCAGGTAATCCAGAGCAGGCAGTCCTCACTTCTACCAGAAGCTAGATGTTGATCCAATTTCCATGTATCTGTGATTGAGACTAGAGGTTCTTTTAAGGAAATTTGCCTCCCCCCCCCCCTCAGGTAGCACATCTCAGCAAGATTGTCAATGGATGGTCCTTCTTAGAAGGAGAGAATGCTCATGCTGAACATACTACTCACATTTCTAATGAGTGAAGCTGTAGGTTTCTCAGATAAGCATTTCATCTGTTGGCTGGTGGAGCATCTGTGATGAAACTTTTTATAGAGTGGGCGTGGAACATACTAAATTGGTTAATTTACCATTTGATAAAAGCAACTGAGCTAGCTCTTGATTGAATGTGTCTGCTTGATTAATAGTAAGCTCTGCTATACTGGAGCCAGTCAAGATTGAAAACACCATTCTTAAAAGTTTGGTGTACATGGTCCTACATATACATAAATGCATTCAGTCTGAAGTTGTAGCCATATAGCTGATTCTGCACTCAAATTACAGATTTCCACAAGGAAAGCTGTGAGCAATACATGTTCACCTTTTTGAATGTCATTAAAAGACTTACCTGCATTTATTACAGTCCTGCTGAAGTCTTTAACTGGCATTAGACAAGTCATTTATCTAAGTAGGTAAGTCAGTATGTGAGAAGAAACTGAGAGGTAAAAAGCCCGTAAGGCTCCACGATGCTTGCATACTGGCATAAACACAGGTAAATAAAAGCCTCAACAGCACTGGCAGAAATCTCCTACTTAAGTGCAACAGGCCAACATAACTTATAATGGGAGGATCACAATACGCTTAGCAGACAGAAGTGGAAACTCAGTTATCTCAAGCCCACTGTAGTTAACTGTTGTGTCTGGCCTTAACCAAGAGCTACAGGTAAGCCATATGTATTTATCCTACTTTGATAATTCTACTGCATGTGGTAACATATGGATTGATAGAGGTAAGATCTGATGAAAAAAATCGTATCTCACTGAAAAATGTCAATACTCGCTAGGAAAACAGTTTTATAACCCTGCTTCAACAATTTTTGTTTATGAAGTAGTTAAGAACAGGAGCTGACCCCACCAGTCTGAAAAAGACACACTGGCATATTGAAGGTAAAGAAACCTTATTGCAGTTAACCACAACTGTTTCCTAGTTAAAAAACATTACAGCATGACCTTCAAGGTGGAAGATTAAATCTGTCTCAAGCTCCTAAAAGACTTAAAAGGGCAACTCGAATCTGAAGGTGCATTCATTAATTCTCCCAATGGTGATTTGTGATGGACACCTTCTATTAGTTAAGTTCTTTAATCTACTCTAATGGATACAACACACACAAGGAACTCACATAGACTGAAACCATGCCTACCATTGTCAAGTGAATAAGGGATAAGATACCTTCCCTCTGAAGTCTTAACATAATCAAAGCATTGCTCCTCTTCCAATTAAACACTGTTGCTGTAAGCATTTATGGCTTTGTTGCCTTGTTACGCTGTTATGAATAAATGCTTTTATCTGCATCTCATTTTAGTCTCCCTTGTGCAATGTGTGAACTATGGCAACACATAAGAGCAGAGTATTCCTTGAATCCATAAGCCAGGAAACTGAGAAAACTGTGTACTCAGTTCTCCAAAACATTTATTATGCCTTGTTAACAGAAAAGCATGGGTCAAGCTGAGAACTGGAGGCAGAAAGGACTTCAAGACACTATTTGTAACCTAGGTATCTTTCTCTATGTCTGAGCTGTAAGGTTCTCTGAATATTAGAGAAGTCAGTTCAAAGGAAACTTCTTTTTTGGTACTTCTGTACAATTGAACACACTACTTTCTGTCAGCAGGTTGTTGTTCAAAGGGAAACAACTCCCCAGCGAAAAAGCTGTGCTTAATTCATACAATGTCTGTATCTTGGAAACTAACAGGTAAAGTATTTCTGGCTTTGTAGGTTTACACAATTCATTTATTAACTGAATGCAGATTTACGTTTATCTGTATCTCTGTATTATAAACACAGTTGAGCAAAATCAAAGTGCTTCTCAAGAATCTTTTTCAAGGTATTTTTTAGGTTATAAAGAGTAATTTCTATCGAGTTATATTACATGAAAACTCTGAATTTTTTGAATTTCCTGTAAGAAAGATGCATTATTTTCTTTAGGCTATCAAAAACTGTATTAACCTCCAAAAATAAAAGACTGTATTTCCACTATACAGTTTTTTCTTTCATCCTGATGTGAAAATTCCTTTTTATCCTAGCACTATCGAGTAGCATGTACATTTATGAAGAATAAATGTGGGGAGTGATGAATGATTGAACGCTTTTGAAGTTCAATTTGCATGAATTAAGATGAAATATTGCAGCAAATCTGAATTTTCCTAACATTCTCCTTTGAGAACCTTCAACTGCAATAAAATAAGATACAATCTAAATCTATTATAACATTAGTCAATTTTTAAGGTGCAGCCTTTTTTCATATCTATATATATCACATTTCTATATTGCATGTTATATCCAGGTAACTGATGATCTAAAATTAATTTTGAAACATACTGTATCCTGCTTTGGAATTTGTACCAAAACTGAAAGCAGTTGCTCTGTATCCAGGAACTTTGAGATAACTGTAAAACAAAAGTAAACAGATGAGAAACTTAAATGACACTGTAATAAGATCATATTAAAAATATATTTATTTTTAAAATGCGCACAATTACTTGGTAATATTTATACTAATGTTTTCCTTTTGTCCTATTTTCATAAATTATTATTTACCAGAAAAAAAAGCAAACATTAATATTAGTTATCTAAATTATTTTGTCATAACTACACTTACCACACCTCACTGGCTTACTGACATTTATGCACTTTATCAGATAAGTTCACATTTCTTAGAAAAATAGTCAAGAAAAATGTCAGTGTATTACAATAGAGATAATAATAATAATAACTTTAAAAAATTATAAAAATCACAGAATTACAGAATAGTTTAGGTTGGAAGAGACCTCCAAGATCACCGAGTCCAACCTCTGACCTAACACTAACAAGTCCTCCACTAAACCATATCACTAAGCTCTACATCTAAACGTCTTTTAAAGACCTCCAGGGATGGGGACTCAACCACTTCCCTGGGCAGTCTATTCCAGTGACTAACAACCCTTTCAGGAAAGAAGTTTTTTCCCAATATCCAACCTAAACCTCCCCTGGCGCAACTTGAGCCCATTCCCCCTCGTCCTGTCACCAGGCACGTGGGAGAATAGACCAACCGCCACCTCACTACAGCCTCCTTTCAGGTACCTGTAGAGTGCAATAAGGTCGCCCCTGAGCCTCCTCTTCTCCAGGCTAAACAGTCCCAGCTCCCTCAGCCGCTCCTCGTAAGCCTTGTTCTCCAGACCCTTCACCAGCTTCGTAACCCTTCTCTGGACTCGCTCAAGCACCTCCATGTCCTTCTTATAGCGAGGGACCCAAAACAGTGAACACAGTACTCAAGGTGCGGCCTCACCAAAGCTGAGTACAGGGGGACAATCGCTTCCCTGGACCTGCTGGCCACGCTGTTTCTTTTGCAAGCCAGGATGCTGCTGGCCTTCTTGGCCACCTGAGCACACTGCTGACTCATATTCAGCCGACTGTCAACCAATACTCCCAGGTCCTTCTCTGCCAGGCAGCTTTCTAACCACACATCTCCCAGCCTGTAGCTCTGTTTGGGGTTGTTGTGCCCCAGGTGCAGGACCCGGCACTTGGCCTTGTTGAACTTCATACCGTTGGCCTCGGCCCATCGGTCCAGCCTATCCAGGTCTTCCTGCAGAGCCTTCCTACCCTCGAGCAGAACGACACACACACCTAACTTGGTGTCATCTGCAAACTTGCTGAGGGTGCACTCGATCCCCTCATCCAGATCATCGATGAAGATGTTAAAGAGGACTGGCCCCAGTACCGAGCCCTGGGGGACTCCACTAGTGACTGGTCTCCAACTGGATTTGACTCCATTCATATTACCTCACAAACCATAATAATATACTTTTCAAACAGATTGAGTCATATTGTGTACTTTCACAGAATAGAAAAAATAATATTTTAAAATAAATACATTGTTATGTATTAAAAAATAAACTACTACCTGCTTGAAGACCAAAAAACAGCTCTTCATCCTGGAGTAATTCCTGAACACAATCCAGTCTTGTATTAATTGTTTCAGCATCAACTAGTGGCTCCAGGATATTGGATCTGAGTCTTCGACTTCCACCTGGAGTTTTAGTATAATTTAGGACACCAAAAAGTGTGTGACCGTTCCTTTCAAAACAAAATACATGAGAATAATACACTCACAAAAATAAAGATGGTAAACATCATATGACATTTCCAGTTAAAAGTATCCTACAAATTTGAGGCTTAGTTTTGGGGTGCTTAGCGCCTCCCTACTCCTTATGTGTATTTTATGAACTACAGCAGATTAGGAATTTAGATGGAATATAATATAACATTAGCCATCATTACATAATTTCCCAAAGCACAGAAATACATTTGTATTCAGTATTTCATTTTTTGTAGTAGTATACCATTACTACTTCAGTTCACACTTTTCTTCTAAATGGAACTACTTGAATTTAAAACAAACAACAACAAAAAAACTCCAAAAGGAGATTATTACCAGAGATCAGATGATTTTCATTAAAATACATTTATGAGAATGTATTTAATATACCTAGACGTATAAGAGTTAAATAAGCCATGATTTTGTTTTCTTTTAAAAGTAACTGACTTCCAGTCAATATAGGAGCCATATAACACACTTAAACTTTATAAAAATTATTTTCATGTTCTTGACTTTTACATGCTACACATCCCAGGTTCTCACACTTAAGGCTTGACTATATCTGTTTAAAATAAATATCCCGTAATACTTACATGTAGTACATAGCTAAACTGTTTTAGAAACCTGAAACCTTAGATGCTATTGCTTGAAAGAAGACCAATGAAAAGACTAGGGCCATGTAAACCCACTGACTGAAATCAGAACTTGAATAGCAAGGAAGGAATCTGATAGGGGTATACAAAATAAACAGCACAAAGATAATACAGGGAGCCCTGAATTACCATAGTATAAAAGAACAAAGCAGTATTCTAGAGAATTAAATGGGGAAATGCAAGGTCAGTTTTAATTGAGGACTTATTTGTCAGAAGATGAAACTCATGACAAAACTTGAATGAATTCAAAGAGGAGCTCCACATTTGGGATACTATCAACATTACATACTTTTAAACAACTATTATACTGAGGGCTCATTCCCTTATACAATAAAAATAATGAAGTAAGCTCCTACTGAATTAATATTGGCTTAAGAACTTGATTTAGGTATTTCCGGTGTGTGTCTTTACTAGTAATTTTTACCTGTTAATATCTCATACAATGATGTCTAACTTCAGGCATTAGTATCTGATACAATGCTATTTAACTTCAGGCTTTAGATGTAAGACCTACGTAACGAAAATAGTTGCCTGTGGCCCAATTCAAACCTGCCACTGGATCAGCAAAAATGGCTGCAAAAATACCGCTAAAGAAAGAGAAGCTGACAGCAGTTTACTGCTGCTCAGTTCCTCCTTGCGCTTCCTTTGTCTCAAAACCATCTGTGGACTTAGGAGCTGCTTTCAGAGAATACTGCTCTAAAGTACCGATCTCAGAGCAGCTGGCTCCCGCAATTACAAATGAAGTAACGGAGCAGAAAAAGAGGGGATGAGCGATGAAAAGAATGAAACTTTTCACCTCCCACTTCTCCTCAAGAGTACAACTGTCAGTGTAATTCGTGATACCCACAAGAAGGGGAAAAAAAGAAAAAAAGAGCAACAGCAGTAGAGCGAGGACAATGTCTCTTCAAGTTGAAAGCTCTTATGAGTGACACCTGTAGAGCGAGCAATCTCAAGGCTCCGCTTTTTCTATCAGGGTGATAACTGAACAGAAGTGGATCCCTTGACAGGCTACAACGTGCAATTTGAGTTTTTCCTCTTTCTAACTAGAAGCATAACAATACGGAGAAGGCAAGCCTTGCCTTGCAGCTTCTTCTGCCTAACACAAGTACCTGCCAGCAAAGAAAAGTTCTGTGAACATGGTTCTTATTGAGGAGAACTACCACAAAACCAAGTGCAACGTTGCACACGACCATCATTATAGAAATTACTTTGTTTGCCTCTATTCCTTATAGCTAAAGGAAAACAAAGCAACCTTTCAAGTCTGGGTTATTTGCCTTGTGTAAAATGAATAAAATCTATACATTTTAATCTAACATATTCAACTTCTTGCAGAAATTATGCTTTTACGTTGCTACAATCTGTGATTTGCATCAATATCATTTATAATTCTGAATATAGACTTTGATGTAAGGATCTGATAGAGAAAACACCTTCTCCTCCAATTCACTTGTAGATTTTTCTGTGCTGTATATTTTGCACTGAATTTTAACACATTTATCTGTCCAAAGTAGTTTCTTAAAAGCTCTGAATGGTTTGTAAGTTTTGTCATAAAGAAATAAATGTAATGGATAGCTCTTTGATACACATGTCAAGGACATCTGGTGAAATACAACGTTATAAAATTGTAATTTGAAAACCTAAATATTCTTACCGAGAATCTCTATTATTAGTTACTAGTTCAAGATTTTGAGCCGATGATGAATCTATCATAGCTGTTTTCTCACTCCCTTGGAAACGCACCTTGAGTGATTTAGGAGCATAAACAGAATTTTGAATAAACTCAACATATTTTAGCAAAGCTGCAGCAGCTGCAAGACAGTAGTACCTTGGAAAGAAATAATCTTTAATGAATTTTGAATAGTACTATTTAATTACCAAAACAAAACGAGTTGTGCACTGTAGAAATCACATTTACACTTCTATTTTACAACTACTGGCATTGAGAGCACTGAAAAGGCAATATATTTTAAGTATGTACTTATCCATATAAAGTGCACATACAAGCATGTAAATCAAGTATTCATGAATGTTTGAGTCACCATACAGTTAATAACCCATATTATATAACTGGCATTGTGCACATACATAGTTTAGCAGTTACACAAGACTTCAAATGAAGACTCAGCACAAAGTATCATTACTGAAAATGGCTGCTACAAGGAAAATACTTGCTGAGGTCAACAAGAAATGCAATCATAGGTGTTAAGGAGAGAATGAAAAGGGAAAAATAGAAGGTTGTGAAAGTTCAAAGAAGTCTTTTTATTTAAGTTTCTGGATACATCAGAAATACTGGAAGGTAAAATAAACAGCTCTGTTAAGACCTCCTAACTTTCAAGAATGCAACAAGCTACAGATCTGTAAAAAGCTGTTAAAAACTTATCTGGACACAGTATGTTTTTTCCTTATTTATACATACTTTGACTGAACCTCCATGAAAATGGTGCTGAATTCAGATGCACACAATTGTTCTATATATTCCAAACCCTTTGTTTCATTGAAGTATTTTCTTTGGACAGTAGTAAAAGTCACATTCTGTAAAGATGGGGGGGAAAAAGTTGAAAAGCTAATTTTTCATCAGATAGCCTTCTCTGTTTTTCTAGGGTTATGTGTTTCCATGAAAATATATCAACTGGTTTCAGCAATCTGTCTTTACAGAAGTATTTGGTGTGGTTTACTAGCAGAAGGCAAGTCACAGAAGTCTTATCATGTCTGCTTACATATTCCCTATGCAAGTCACACTACTGTCACTCATCGATCTTTCTCATTTATTTAGTACAGATAAAAAGGCTCTTACTCCCAATTCTGAAAAAATTAACAGCGTTTCTCTTGGATACTACTTTTCCTCTCAAATACTAGCTACTCAACCTTTGAGTTTAACCCTGGATTGAATAAATGACTTCTAGGGAAGAATTATTTTCGTACTTGCATTGATGCTGACACTGAAATCGTAGTTTTCACTTTCTAAGGTCTAAGCCCGAGGGATCGTTATCAACCCTTCACTGGTTAACAGGAAATAAAGACATACAGACTAATGTAACCACGTGCGTAACTTGTGAATGATTTACGCAAGAAAAAGAGGAGGGAAGTCAGTAAGTAGGTCTTATGTGAGGAAGCTATCAACAGCGTAGACATGGAAATAAGTCAAGTAGAAACACAATAAAGCTTTTAAAGTTCTGAGGTTTTAATACTCATAAAATACATATACTAATTCATCTCACCCTTTCTCACCCTGTGAGTACTCTTCTTCCTATTCAGTGATGTATTTGCCCATCTATTTATCAAGTAAATACTAACAAAATAGGAGGAAAGGAAAATGTTTGGTTTTTTCATCTCTGAATCCTTCCTATGTTTGGTATTGTTAAAATTACTTCAATGACGCAACTTCAAAATTTTCTGCTTTAATCAGTAATACATTCTCTGTAATTCTCAGGATTAGAAGAACTAGCAGTGCAGGAGCTGCGTTTGGGTAATTCTTTACCACGGTTAAAAAAAAAAAAAGTCAGAAATCAATAGAAAACATGCAAAATCTGACTGCATTTAAGGCTTCAGAAGTTTTGCAAGACTGAACTCAACAATCATATAAAAGATTAACAAGAGCTCTAAAACATGGAATAAAATTTACCAGCTACCTTGAAATGTTCTGTTATCAGACCAAGCAATTTTGTGTTCCCTGCATCACAAACAGTGTTTGGCATTATTATTTCCAGTGGTGTTAAAATCTTGAGTTTAGTAATAACCTGAAAAAGAAAAAATCCAAATAATTCAATAAAAATCCATATATAATCTGAAACAGTTCTACACTATAATGTATCAGCAATAAAGTATTATAGAATTGTTTTATTATAAAATCACAGTTCCAGTCTGTAAGTAATTACTGAACTTTCTACTAACTTCTACATTAATAAGCTAAATATATCTGTATTTATAGATATACAAAAATATACATAAAACTATATTTTAAAAAATTAGAGGTTCTCTCTCCCGTTACTTGAACACAAAAATATACAAAAAGAGTGTTCAAAGCAAGAGATAAGTATCTCAAACTCCGTTCCATGGCTGTGATGGGAGAAGGACCTTATTTTCAACAGCTGATGGCTTTCTGCCTTTACAGATAAAAAGTTAATGGCGCTCTGGAAGTCAAAGAAATGCAATGGGTCTGAACATTAATCTTTTCATTAAGACTTGTTTTCAGCTTTGTTCTAACCTCCTCATATTCTCTCAGTCTCGCCTTTATCTCTTTCAATATAGCTCAAAATGCCTGTATGTAAATAAACTTTCATTTTAATATGATACATACCTGCTGTAGAGATTTAAAGTATACTACATGTTCTTGTATTTGTTAGTAAATAAATAAAGAAAAAACATCATTAAGCATGTCTGTCAGATTCATTTATATAATTATCCACAAGTTCTCAAGGGAGAAACGTGAAAAAAAAAAAAAAGCATGTATTTTAAGTGCTTTACAAGTCCAAATAACACAGAAGAGAATCGCGTAATCAGAATGTAAGACGGCATATGAAAGGCTTAAGAGAAGTAATTATATTTTATCACTAAATTCAGGACAAAATCAGAAGTAAACTCGGGCACAGAGAGAGAAACAGAGAGAGACTGCGTGTTTGTGCAGCTAGAATTCTGGACACTATACAGTTCTTAACCCTCATAGTGAAACAGGAGAGACTTTGAACTATAAACACAGCTACAGCTCACTACAAAAAAAAAAGCCTTTTACTCTTAGAAATAACTGTCATCTTTATGAAAATAACTTTTTTAAAAGTAGTAAACAATTCCCATACAGATAACCTAGCTTCCTCATAGAACTGTAGTCTTTATCATTCTCTGGGGGATGAGAGGCTGGAGAGCAGCCCCATACAAAGGGATCTGGGGGTCCTGGTTGATGGCCAGGTAAGTATGAACCAACAGCATGCCCTGGCAGCCAAAAGGACAAAGTATATCCTGGGCTGCATCAAGCATGCATTGCTAGCTGGTCAAGGAGAGTTCTTGTCCTGTTCTACTCTGTGCTGGTGCAGCCTCACCTCAAGTACTGTGTTCCTCAATACAAGAAGGATGTAAAACTATTAGAGTGTCCAAAGGAGGGCTGTGAAGATGGTGAACAGTCTGAGGGCAAGATGTATGAGTGGCTGAGGTAGCTTGGTCTGTTCAGCCTGGAGAAGAGCTTGAGGGGAGGCCTCATGGCAGCCTACAGCTACCTCACAAGGGGAACAGAGGGGCACGAGATGATCTCTGTTCTCTGGGGACAGCGACAGGGGCCAAGGGAATGGCATGGAGCTGTGACAGAGGAGGTTCTGGATGAGTGTTAGGAAAGTGTTCTTCACTGAGAGGGTGGCTGGGTACTGGAACAGGCTCCCCAGGGAAGCAGTCACAGCAATGAGCCTGCCAGAATTCAAGTGTTTGGACAACACTCTCAGACACAAGGTCTGGCATTTGGGTGTTCCTTTATGGAGCCAGGATGATCTTTGTGGGTACCTTCCAACTCAGGAAGTTCTGTGATTCTATGATTATTGCAATTACATATGACTTTTTCTAGGTCCAAGCAAATAGGTCTTCAATTAGAGATATTTCAAATTCTTAAGTGAATTATTTAAGTTGCTGCATTATCATCTGAATATCTAAATCTTTCTCATGCACCTACATTTTCAAACTGCATGTCACTTTGAATTTTAGTACCATGTATAATGGAAGTATTTACATAATTGCCAGATTCAATATGTAATGATGTGTGTTAAGACCAGAATAACATTTAAAAGACTAATGGTCAAAAAAAAAGCCTGATTTGTTATAATACATTTTTGCAAATAGATTTCAGTTGTTTATGTTCTGAGCCATACCTACTTATGCTACTAATATGTTTTAGTTTTTATTAGTCTGAATATTATACACTACTAGCTACATTGTTTTCTAGCATGTAAAACTACAACAAAACTTTTAAGGAAGTGGTTTTATTAATACTGGTGTTGCATAAATCAGAAATCACTTTCTAAATTAATATAGGGTATGTAGTACTGGTAGACAGAACACTTGCTTGTGAACAGCATATTTAATTTGGAACCAACTGAGAAGGAACATTCATGCAACCATACAAAGACAACCCTATGGTCAACCTAAAAATGCCTGTCACGCTTGTGCAGTTCTGCTTTCAGAGATACTCTGCCTAATGAAAAATATAATTGCAAGTTTTATTACCATGAATTCCCCAATGCTCTTCAATACAAGGCAACTCACTCTCACACAGTTCGAACACACTACTCTTTATGGAAGGACTTTTTTTTTTCCTTTGGAAAATGTTCTCTCATGTTTATCTAAAATCAGAGGCATATTAAAGAAAACAGTAGCCCTTGAGACATGCTAAATATTGCAAATTTTCTAAAACTTGTTACTTTTCCTTTTGAGAAATTTATTCTAAAAACTACGTTTCATTTCTGATTGTTCATAAGCTTTTTTAAGCAAGCAATCCAAAGTAGTCAACTTGTAAGATATACAAAAATTAAGTATGCAACAGTACCTTGGCATAAGTTGTATTGTCTGCAAATTGTGATAATATCACCTCAGGATTTTTTAAGTCAATACTGGCCATTCCTACTTCACCTCTGGCAAGGCCTCTTCCTTCTACTACAGCTACAATAACTGATGCAGCGGTATGAGCAGAGACCGCAGATGAGGATGTAACTGTAAAACAGTTGTATATATTGTTAGTTATAACCTACTTCTTTAGACTCATAGAATCATATTTCAACATTCCAAGCTTGAGCGAGCTGTGACTGAACTAGAACACTGAAACAAGGTTGTGAAGCTACTTTGTGATCAACTACGGTTTAATGAAGTATAGTTGACTGGAGCCAAACTTCATAGAATCATGGAATCATTGACCTTGGAAAAGACCTCTAAGATCAAGTCCAGCCATTTAACCTAGCACTGTCAAGTCTACCGCTAAACCACGTCCCTAAGCACCGCATAGAATCTACACATCTTTTGAATACCTCCAAAGATAGTGACAACTACTTCACTGGGCAGCCTGCTCCAATGTCACACAACCCTTTCAGTGAAGAAAATTTTCCTAATATCCAACCTAAACCTCCCCTGGTTCAACTTGAGGCCGTTTCCTCTTGTCTTGTTGCTTATTTCAACACATTCTTTCATCTCACTGCTCCCACAACTCCTCATACTGTACTGAACTTTAAATAGCACTGATTAAAAACACTAATGCAACTCTATCTTCTAGCACTAATATTTTTGTCCCTGAAGCCCAAAAAGCGAGGCAGTAAGTATAGTTTCAGAGATGAGGTGTTATCTGCAGTAAGGATTGGGAGGTAGTCAGACAAAACGAGCTGATGCTCATTTCTTCTGCCACTTCTTCCCTGATTTCCCTTTGTGCAACAATACGTCTTAGCTAATAGTGAGACTCCCAGTACCATATCAAGCTCCATTACTTGAGAAGCACTGCTGTTACGTGTCAAGTTACAGCACTCCCTAAGAGATTTAACTAACAGGGGTTATGCCCTTTTTCTCTGGTGTACTGCATTTCTTTTAATCTATGAAAGACCAAAAATACAAATACAGTGCTTCTCTTAGCACCTCCACTAATTTTGTTCCCCATTTGCAAAATGGTTTTATACTCTTCCAAATTTCACTGGAGAAGCTACTAGCATTTTGTTCCAATATTTTCAACCACTGTGAGACTACGTTATTCGTATGAGAAAATAGATGCCGAAGAAATAAGGTAGCTATACCTTTTTTTAAAAAATGTGAATTTCTTTTAAGACCAAATGCAGAGAGCAATTATTCGTTTCACCGAAGCAGTTAATAAGAAACTGAAACAAATTTTTAAATGCTGAAGTGTAACTTGCTGATCAACACTACAATAATTACCACTCCATAAAAAGCAGGTGCTTCGTGATCTCAAGCTTCTTAACTTTTAGATAGATGACAAACTAAACCTTACCATAGCTGAGTTGAACAGATTATTTACATACTAATCCCTCATGAATACATTTAGATGTTCAGAAGAGATGCAATTATTAAATATCCACTAAGTCTAACATATGCAAAATAAGAAAGATACTTCCATATACGAGGAATTATATAAAAACACCTAAACAGTATCGGATTTTGATACTATGTACATATTGATTGATCTGAAACACTAATAATCTCCATCTGCTTCATGGTAATCATTTACATTCTTTTCCACCATTACCTTCCTCTGTTCTTCACAGAATTAGCTCTCAAAAAACAATGGAATATAAGTATTCTCAGAACAGAATGGTTCTGCTGAGAAGGCATAATATACCAAACCTGCCATTTTCTGCTAGGTGTACTCAATTTGTACCCCAAGAACCAAAACTAATCCTACATGGAATCTCAAAAAGCAAGCAGAATCAGAGTTTATCTAGGAACTGACAATTAAAAGGCTGATCTGCAACTAGCTGCCACCTGAGCATTAGTAAGAAAATTAAAAATCTTTTATGCTGCACACAGCTGAGCCTTCATCCTTCATCTACCTATGTTCTGTAGACCACAAGATGTCAGCAACAGCATTCTTGTAAATTTTCACTTGAGGCTTACCAAAAACGTAATTGTTATACTGAACGTCCTACCCAGGACAATCCATGATTTCCCCCATCACAGTTATTACTCTTAATGGCAACTAAGGCAATGATGATTATAGCTTCTAAATTAAGTACAGTGTCTACAAAAATTTTATTTGGAAGATGGCTAGTTTGTGACACTTAAAAAAAAATGCAGTGACCAATGTTCTTTAAAATGTGCTATTTTAGATACACTTTCTCCAGTACAGATTAATGAAAGATTGGTCAAGAGTTTCATATACAACACAGCAAATATAAACAATTGTATAGACACACACATGCAAACATATACGCACACACATTTGCATAATAAAAGGAGACTGAATATATCGTTTTGTTTAATTGTTAAGCCGCATAAAGATGAAAGAGAAATCTGCTCTATGGGTTTCAGAGTCATAGTCACTCTGGTCTCCAATTCTTGGAGTAGTCACCAAAAAAAAAGGATTCACAACAGCTGAAGGAAGTGACAAACTTCACGTTACTTCAATTGCGCAATGAAATAATTCAATTCAGTTGTGAGTGGAGACTCAATTTGCAGTCTTAGCAGAAGTAGATGGATGTTTGAAAATTCATTTTTTTAAGTAACTAGTTTACAGAGTTACCATTAAATAACTTTAAGATCATTAGTAATTGAACGGACAAAGCTTAGACCGAAAGGACTAACTTCGAATACCATTACTTCAGCACTACCAGATAAATACACCATGACACAATGCACCATTACCCTGTAAGATGATTCTTCATAAGCACTGCAAAACATCCACCCCATGAGCTACTGTGTCAAGCGTTCATTTAAAGATCTAATGTTCTATACTATTGGAGATGTCAATGTAAAATGCACAGAACTTGCATGAAGAAACTCAAGACTTACTTCATGGTATGTTGTACACTTTCTGTAACACAAAAAAAATAAATATATGCTTTGTGTTTTTAAAATCTTCACGTATCTCACCATAATTGTATTAAAAAATAAAGCATGTTTAATAAGGTGTTAGAGATACACCTTGAACTACTTCCTTTAAGAGCTGTCAGTTTTACCTGAATATCCCATATGAGGGGTACGGCTTCTGCAAACAGATCTACTAGTAGAAAGGGGTAATTTTCCTATATACGTGCTATTCAGGCCTTGCGCAGAAGAACTTGTGAAATTCAACATGCTGCCATTTTCTGCACAAGAACTTTTGTCACCAAGATAAGATTCTGAGGAGAAAGAAAAAAAAAAAAACTTTGAGAGCAGACACATTACACTGCCTATCAGTTAACTTAAAAAAAAAAAAAAAAAAGATTTGTGTCAGTTTTTATTCAGAATACATGCACACTTTAGAAAACTTCATATTTCTTACTAGAAGATAACCAAACAATACACCTGAATAACTTTCTATAAAAGCTCTCTACAGTATGCAATGAAATAAAAATTAGTTTATTTTGAAACCAGCTGGTATTGACACAATTATTTCCCACAATAACTTTACTTGCAGTAGCAACAAAAATCTGTTTACATTGCTGAACTGAAACTATGTAATAGAAGTCATTTTACAATGCATAATTTCAAATTCTGAGTTCTAGATTTATGAAAGAATGCTGTAATATTCAACACTATCTCCCATTTGCCCATCAGTTTTTAAATCTCTATTTGAAACTACACAATTGCGTTTATGAAAATTCGAATGTTCAAAAAGGTCATAATAAGATTTTTTTATTTTTTTTTTTAAAGCTGAACATTCCTTTTAAGAGAGGACAGTAAAAGAAAATAAATAACCATGCTCAAAATTTCCTCCATTTGAATTTATCTCCCTCTGAATTTATGGAGTTCAACCCTCAGAACTCATATGGTAACCTGAGTTATGTTTGTTATCTGCAGTTTCTTCTACAGATGTATCTTAAGATTGACCTATACTTTTAAAATCCTGCAATATATCTTTTTCTCAAATCACTCTTTAATTTCAGTAAATTAGTAAAGGTATCTTACTTATCTCCAGTTTTCTTGAGATGAGTAAATACAACATTACATTGGTAATCTAACACGCACAATTTCTATTTAAGATTAAATATATTTATATTTATCTAACTTTATGTATGTATATAAAGTAAGAGTTTTTCCACTTAAAAATTCCAGGTATTAAGAGGCATACAAACCCAAATATTTCTGTTCTATTACATTAAAATTTATTTAGAAGACAAAGTACTTACCAATTTTTGTTAAATGAACCATAAACTATGTGACATTTTATGATTGGTACAAAAATATTTACATTACCATGTTTATTTGCAAGAAATCTTACAAAACTGTCACTGTGATACATCTGAAAACAAACAGTATTAAATCAGACTGTAATTTTATTTTTAACAAGCAGAGAAATCTGCATCACAATGCATACAGATGATTTTTGAAATTATCATACGCTCAGATCTTGGCAGAAGTTCACTGACATTCAGCAGAAAAGCTGTTATTTTGAGTATACTGAACCTGGCATAATGTGGTGAAAACAGTAATTCTAAAGACCAGAGGATCCAAACCACCCATAAATATTTTTTAAAAAATATCCAATAAATAAGTTACGCTCTACTCAAATTAGCATTACAAGTGTTCCCCCCCCCCCCACCCATTTTGGATTCAGCACCAATCATGTACCAACTACTAAAAACCCAAGTGCTGCCTTCAACCCAATTTACAGGTAACAGAGATATATGTTCAAAATGCAATTCAGTAAATGCCCCATTCTTTTTAAGTAGTTCTACTGAAGGAAAAAGACATTTTTTCCAGCCTGCCACGACAGATAGTAGAATGAAGTCTTATAAAATGTTTGATGCATACATGTACAGTATGCAGCAGCTGTTCAGGGGGGTTGTCCCCAGAGAGAGTGAGCTAAATGGTGTAAAAGCAGCTTTATCTAAAGGAAAACAAATGCCAGCATAACATTGTAGGACCACAACGTTCTTAAGAGCACGTGAAGGATAACACCACTTCTACCAATTCCAAAGGCTAGGCCAAAAAAAGAAAAGGGGAAAAAAAAAAAAAAATGTAACCAACTGAATCTGGTTCTGGCAGGCCCCTAGTAAAAGCAACCACTGTGGTGACATTCAAACCGCTTAAATTGGCCCAGAATAGACCTCAGGAACTAATATCAAATAAGTCAGGCAAAAAATAATGTTTATTTAAAGAAGGGTGAGGAACACCTCTGTTCTTCTGACGGCTGAACAAAGAAGAGGTCGGGTAAGATAAAGTGACAGTACTGCACCTTCTTACCTAATTATCATACAGGGTCTTCCGAAGCTGGACTCAAGAGGGCAAAAAGATGAAACAACAGAAAACAGAATAGGGATAAAGACCCAGACAGAGATGGTAACGCCGCACCGCACCGCACCCCACCTCCTCTCCCGGGAACCGGCAGCTTCACCCTGCTACTACTAGCAGCAAGGCCCGCCCCACTGGAGCCACCTGGCCTCGCGCCGCCGCTGGACAAGTCGCCAGTGCTGTCCGCCGCGCTGCACGGCGTCTGCAACAGGCCCAGAGTATAGCGGGGCGGGTCTTCCACTCGTCCGCCCAACCCTGACGTGGAAGAGCAGCGGCCCGTATAGGACCCCGATGCGGCCGAGACGACGGCCCGCCCATACGTATTCGTCTCACTGCCTCCTCTTGACATCGCCGCGCCACCTGGATCAGGCACCGTAGGAGGAGGCTCCGTGACAAAGACCAACCCGCGGCCACCACACTCTCCCAAAATGGCGTCAAAGGCTGCCGACAGGTGCGGCCCACCTGCGCATGCGTACATCTCCCAACCCCCGAGGCCGCTCGCTCCAGGACGGCGGCGGGGCATATATGGTCCCTGCCGCGTGACAGAGTCAGGGCTCCTGCTGTTAGGGTTAAGAAACAATTCTTGGTAATGGGATGGGAGATTCATAGCCAAATATTATCGTGTATATAATAAAGGAAAGCATAAATAAATGATAGAAGGATGGAACAGAGACAAGACGGGCCTTGAGAGATAGAACAGGAACAACGTGAGCCTTGTTAGGAAGATAAGATGGATAAGGTGGGTCAGGACTGAAGCCAAGAACTAATTAAAGTCAAGAACTGAAAAGGAGCATGCACCAAGGAGAAGAGGTGAAAAGTTTAACCCTGAGGATGACTCCTTACTGCATCTGGACGACCACCAGAGAGCACCACGCATGTGTGAATGGGAGGAGAGATAATTAGCATACGAAGCGAGGCTGTTGTGAATATTAATGAATACTAATGAATATGTAACTTTTAGGATATTAATAGTGATCGGGATGTAACGGGACTTGAAGCCAGATTTTTAATAGCAATTGGGATGTAATGGGACTTGAAGCCAGATTTGGGCGCCTGCCCCTGGCTTCCAGCACCGAATAAAGCACCTTCATATAATCACGTTGTGGTTATGTGTCTGCTACGCTAACACTACATTCAAGAGAAATCTGCAGAGGGGCTGTCACTGGTAGAGCTCTAGTAGAGCTGTATGCTGCACAGTTTTAAGTCTAGTTGCTGGGCATACATCAGCGTTCATTAAAAATAAAATAAATACAGCCAATAAAGGTATGGCAGAGGAATGCGGGGGGAAAGGATGGTAGAGGAATGGGGGTGATGGTGGGGAATGGAGGAAAGAAGTTGCTACACTTTTTACACCAGCACTAGAGCATTTAAGCATTGTTTCTCCCTCATTCTTTCCTCACCAGACTGGACATTTAGAGACCATTTTAGCAGGAATTTCAAAAATAGTCCCCCTTCAGATTTAGGTATCAAAAGATCCCAACTAACGGTTATATTTGCATATCATACAGTGACTGCAAGCAGTGGCTGCTCCTCTGCTGACACCTGAAGAGCACTGCCCCAGACAGGTGTGTGCTCTCAGCATCAGTCAGCCACAGCTTAAAAAATTCAAGCATCAGAAATTTAAGTTTCAATGCAAAGGATTACAGCACAGTCCACAATTCCAGCTGCTGCCCATCTTAAGTCCTACACTAAACTTTCCATCCACATTCAGGCTCCAGAAGCAAGCATTAGGCAGACCGTCTCCTCTCAAACAGAATTCCAAGTGCATGGCAAGAAAAGCAGAAACAAAAGCAATGTGTATGCTCCCCCCACCACGGTCACAAATCAATGCTGATTTTGCATAAGCAAAAAGTGGCACCTTTAGAAACTACCATCTCTGGACTTGACCGTGACTCTTACTCCCCAGATATTATTTTAATAAACAGATCTAGAGACAAATTTTTATAGCTAAGTTATTCACTATTCTTTTTGAAATTCTCATGCAGCATCTCCAAAAATAATTGCTAGGATTGGTAGCTACACCACAGTACTGAAGACTAAGTATGAAGGTACATCAGGACCTTTGCACATAAAGAAACAGAAAAAAATGTTATGGAAGTGCAAATTTCTAAAAGCCTTTAATAAAGAACCTGCAACTGAAGACTGAGAACAGCAAATTAATTATTGCAGTGTTTGTGAGTACATAAGCTCAGACAAGTCAAGAAATACATTTAACAAAACAGAGGTAGATGTGTAACAATGTACTCTGTACCAAAATCAGATATTTAAGTCTTTTTAACATTGCACACTGGGCAAGTTATTTTTTCCACAATACACTTTTTTTTAAGCAAAAAAAAGTTATTGTTTGCACACAAAAAAGCGATGACTCTTTCCACATACTGAGTATTTTTAAAAAGAGGTAAAAAAATTGAAGGAAATTAAGTTTTTAGTTTGTGTACATGCAATCTTCTTTAATCTGTAATCTGTGTAAGGAGATTCAAGAATTACAGCTGATTTAACAAATGAAGTTGACCACATCTCCTTCAGAGAATAATTCCAACATTAATAGGATTTCAACCTCACGTTCTACACTGTCATGCAGTATCACCCACACAGTAATTCCCAGGGTGCCTCAGTCTATACTAGACTAGAAATTCTGAAGATAATTCTATTGTGTTTATACATCATGGGAGAAAGTAGCAAATTCCTATCTACTGAAGAGTGACCACTTTGATAAACAAGTGGCACTTGCAAAGGTAACCTGGAATGTGATTTTTAAAGCTTCTATTTGACTTCACAAATAAAGATGAGTGCTCTTATTCCCTTGCACTCAACAAAAAGCCTACCATGACTTTTTTCAAACCTTGAAAGAAGAAATTCCAGCCTTTGACTAAATAATTCATCAGGAAACTGGACAGGTAAAAGTGAAGTGCTTCTGTTTTGTTTTTAAGCCTCATCTAAAGGATTGTGGAGAAACAAAGGTTTAAAACAATTGTATGTGAACATTTACACTCATTCTCTTTGAACTTCCGTACAAGTAGAGGTCTACCAAGTTATTGTTTATTTCTGTTCTGTCTTACTCTCTATTAACTTGAATAGGCTGGATAAAACTAATCACTTGGTTTTAAAACTGTTGAACCAGCTTTAGACCTCCCTTAAGAATAGATAGAGATTATCAAAGACTTCTCCTACACAACTACCTTTTACTGTGTGGTAGATGTAAAGTAACAGGTTTCTGCAAAGACAATAAGGACTTTATCCTTCAGAGAAATGTTTCCCATGGCTAATTTTATTCTCAATTACACCACAATAAAGTGTTGTTTCAAAATCTACAAAAGCAGAATTTCAATCCAACAGCAACAAATTTAGGAACAGCATTATATTCAGCTGCAAGTCACTGTCCTCTAAAGACTTTCCCTAGAATGATTGATGTTAGCAATTTTCAATATATGTACACTCAAGGTATCTTCCATTTCAACTATTGGTGAAGTTTTGCCTAAAGGGACTTCATCTATCAATAACTGAAAATGTTTTTATTTAATAGAACTTTTTGTTGTTGTTTTCACTGGTATCAATTACTATCAGAAGTAAAAGCTTGTATCTCAGTACATAAAAGTGATAGCAAGCATTAACAGGCAGAATAAAATACATGTGTGTGGCATTACGTACATGGCTTAAGAAGGGGTTTTCCCCATATTCATTTAAAGTGCTTTGTGTGATCCACCATCAAAATATGCTTATGGAAAGACATACTACCATGGTTGATATTGCAGGAACAGAAGAAATTAAACTAAACTATTGCTTTGACTTGATTATTCAAATACAAACTCCCAAGGCCCATATATTTAAATAAACATTAGAAAGGTTTCTACATCTCTTATATACAACCAAAGAACATGTTATACTCAGATTATTAGAACAGGCCTGTTCTGATACAGTTTACAAAGTGACAAAGCTCACAGTAAAGCTACTGCTTTACTACAGTAATGTAAACACATCTCGAAGAATATGCTAACAAGCTTCAGAGATAACTTCCAATCAGTAAAACCAAAACAACAGGGCATCATCAACCTTCTGTTTCTGTAAGGCTTAGCTCACAAGCTCAGGCTGTACATTTATTCTTCGTAGGACATCATCTGGCATACAGAAGACAGGATTGACAGCCTTAATTTGTTCTTCTCCTAGTAAGGATAGTCCAGCAATTCCAAATAAAGTATGAAATGGATCCACCTGGGAGGAGAGAGAAAAGTGAAAAGAAAAAACAAGGAAGGCAAAAGAAGAGTGCACCAGGTATTTGATATCAAAGTATTCCTTCACTGTATGAAGTTTCCCCAAGAGCATGCATTATCACATAAATGCAGCAGACTATTCAGTCTCATGGCATAAGCATCCTGCCAGTGGAGTTAATTGGCCATTTTATGAAATCAAATCCAAAATTACCTGTGATATATGGTGCACCATACATTCTGTTTGTATTGGTGGAACTTCTAGATCTTCTTGCAAAGGTTCTACACTGCAGTAAACTGAGCTAGGTTATCATGTTACAGCCACAAACATGAGCCCCAACTGCACGACAGCCTAAAAGGTTGAAACTACACTAGCATAACAAGCCTTGTTCCTCGGTTGTTTTGCAACCACTTTACAGGTATGGCCAAAGCACAGACATATATGCTTATTTGTTTCTTCCCAACATTATAGATGGGGCTAAGAAAAAAAAAGTACATAATGTACACTTGAGGACAGGTAAGAGACTTTCCTTGTACAGATGGGCAGGCCCAGAAGGGCACTTATTTCCAACTGATAAGTTTGGAAATTAAATGACAAATTCAACCTATTTATGAACAGACTGTATTCCTAAGAAGTACAGCTACTGCTGTCATCCTCTGTTCCTTCCTGCATTTTTTTAAAAGCAAAATACAAACAGGATAACCTGCTGAATTATAATAAAAGCTAGTTAAGTGCAACCACTACATTAAGTTACCAAGAACTGGTTGCTTGGAACTTAAGATGACAAGTGGTTCAAAATCTGAAATACAATCATAACGTTGAATTACAAGACTACAATTTAGAACTAATTTAAAAAAAAAGATCTATCAGAAAGTAATTCCTCCAGGGGCAATGCCAAAACCTGTACACATTGACATTTTTATGGAAGTGTCCATATTTCAACAAGTTATGGGCAAAAAAGACTGGTAAAATAATAAAGAAGACTAGTAATACCCCCCAAAAACAAAGGTGACAGCACTAGATACAGAAGAAAGGCTCTGCGAATTTGTTCTTTTAGCACATCAGAAATAAGTTTAATCTCAAGGCCGCAAAAGCATTAAGACTAAGTACCAAGCTTTTCTTGGAGCATTCTGAAGAGTCTTTCTGTGAGTTCCTTAGACATACAAAAGCCTTTCAATGTTAACAATACCAAAACATTTTCCAAATGACAGACCAGAGTTAAGAGATTTCTCCCCTCCAGGTTTGGAAGGGTTTATCAGCTCATAAAGAAACAAAGCTACTCCAGTTCTTAGAATCATTTAGTTTGAAAATGACCTCCAAGATCATCGACTGTTAACCATGTTAATGCATTTGTGGAGGAAAAGCATTGACAGCTGTAATAAAAATAGCTAAGATTTTCCCCAACCTTTTACAAATAAGCAGCCAAGTGTTCTAGATTAGTTGCACTACAATCTCATAAATTTTATTTGACACTGAAGATATTGTCTCTGATTGCCATTTTACCTATACAATCTCTACTTGAAACCATAGAAAACAGACTAGCTAAAACACAATTGCTATTTCAGGAGAGAGTACTAGGTCAGAGAAAAGGAAAAAATCCGTACCAGCAGCCTCTTTGTAACGTTATCAAAGTTTCTTCCTCTCTTAGAACAATGCCAGTGAGAAGACTTATTTGGTGGCATTTAGCGATCCTGAGCATTGACTTACATGGATCAGGCAAAAGCATCAAGAGATTTGAAGACTACTTAACTTGTGGTCTCTAGATGCTTGCAAATTGTTTAAAAAAACAGAAGTCAGTATTTTTAGCAAGATCTTCTAAGTGGTCTTGTGAGACAGTGCGGTATATGCTATGGGAACAGCAGCTGACTTCAGTGAGTGATACTCTAGAGCAAGTGCAATATAAAAATATCATGCGCTCCCCATGCAAGTCTTCTAAAGAAACTACCTTATTCTTTCCCAACTGCAGCATTTGCTGCAGCTCTGCAAAATGCAGAAATCTGGATGACAAGTTACATTCAAACATGAAGCATAATTAAGTTTAAAATTTCTATTAAATAAACTTCAATTAACTGAGGATTATTTACCATATCTCCTGGTCTGTCAGCAAATCCTCCAGTCTCCTCATCCTGGCAAGCCAAAATAAAGCAGCGCAGTTTCTCTCTGTCAATCCAATGTAGCCTACCAATCATCTTCAGAGATGCTAGAACCCACCATGAATAGCATACATCAGGTAACTGACAAACAGAGAAACAGTATTATTCAATTTTGTTTTAAACTTGATGTTGCCTTTTTTGGTGATTCTGCAAACTCCTAGCTGTGCTCTCATAACAACCTTGTATAGAAACACTTAAGAATTTCTTTGGGTGTATGAGAAGCAAGCTACTCAATGCAGTCTCTTTTTACATAATTTCTTTGCCTTTCCAAGAAAGCACAAGAATGTGATTGTGAAGCAATATTCACCTTGTGTGGGAGAGGCTAAAAATCCACAGCATCTTTTTCATAACCAAGAACAAGCTTCCTATCAACCATTTTTTTTCCTCTCTTTTTTTTTTGTGGGGGGGTGGGGGTGGGGTGTCTCTTTGCCAGTGGAGATTACTCCCGGTTACACCATTTCTTACTGTGACAGGAAACACAATTATACCCAGGCTTAACATCCAGTAGAGCACTTTTGTACAAATCCTACAGAAGGTATTACTCCCAGTCATAAAATACCCAAACCCTGATTTAATAGGACACTGGTAGCAGTGGTCAGTAAGACATACTTTAATGCATACTTTCCTAAACTGAGGCTCCTAAACTATAAATAATGAAGGAGTGCACAAGCGCTACTGACAAAAAGGAGAATCAAAATGAAGGATTGAATCCTTTGAGGAGTTTACAAAGCATTTCATAAAAAATCATGACATTTCCCAGAAAGCCATCAGCTTTAGAAAAACACTCTCAATTAAGCCTTGAACAAACAGAGGAAGCCACCTAATACCTTCTCTGGTCGTCCATTGAGACCTCCAGAAGGTAACTGACGTTCACAAAGCCACCAACCCAACAAGTCAGCATTTATTTGATGCAACTGGTCCGTAATAGCCAGAAATCCTGTGCAACAATAGATCTAAAATTACAGACATAAGTGTTTTGTATATTTAAAAACTGAACACTTTAACAGACTAAATGCAAGAAGATCTTGAAGTATATATTCCTGCAAATGTGACACAAACATGACATAAAATAAGCACATTTCACCTTTTAGAAAAGTTCTACTTTTTCATTAAGGAAAACCTAGCTTCTCATATTTGTTCATTTAATTTAACTAAGGGACTAGGAGTGGACATTTGGGAAACAAAGGTTCATCAATTGGCATCGATAAAAAAATGAGATGTCAAAAAACAAACACAGGTACTATGTGATGCTTACTAATTTAAAACACTTCCATGTGAAATAAAACTCACCTGTCCCGCATGTGACTCAGAACCCGGTCTACAGCCAAATCCTCCATCGAAGTTCATACAGGACAAAACAAATTCTACTGCTTTCCCCACATCAATAGTATCCAGTTTTCCCTGCAAGTCACAAAGGCGACTAATACATTGTATGTTCAGCCAGGATGACCAACAACGGAAGCTTCAGCTATATACCAATAATAAAACATTGTACTTGTTCATGTGATGATTTAGGGCTTACCAGAAGTGCAAGAGTTGCTGCAGCACAGAACGAGAACCTTGTATCTATTTCTCCTAAAATACAGAATTTCATAATGACAATTATTTTTATGGCTAACAACAGTACTTTTAAAATCACCATTGAAAATATGGAACAAATGTGCAAACAGCAACACAGATCAACCAAAATGTCCCCATACTCTTTCCTTTTACAACCCATGATTATTTCCTCAATTTACAAAGTGCATGTTACAAGTCAAATGATCTGTTTACTGCATAGAACAGCAAATTATCTGCTGCCCTACAAAGAAAAAAAAAAAAACAGGACAACTCTTGATCTGCCTTCAACATTTCATGCTCTCTGATCCTTAGGCATAAGTAGGCACCATTTTTGTTATTAGGTCAAAAGTGACTAGAACTTCAAGTTTTCTTTAACATACTTACACCTGGAAGTAAAACCAAAAAGTCACACCTATTGCTGAGAAAATCCATAATAATGTAACTCTCCTAAAACACACAGTGGAAAATTAGTATTTTAAGTCAATACTTAAAACATAATCCAGGCAAAAACACTTAACAAATGCTTTACAAATACTTTTTTGGGTCAAACTGATACAGGATTTTCCTCCTTAAAAAATAATCTACAAACTAATGAAACGAACCCACGGTTCTGTACTACATCAGGTATCACACTTCTTCAGTTGTAACTGCATTTTATGAACAAACCCACTGTGCACTCAGCACATTTGATCCAGTGCTTTAACCAAAAGGAGGCAGCAAACTACAATAGGTTTTAACACAGAGCATAACACCTAACTTTACAGTAGCAGATATACTACTGTGATATTAACTAATGAATTTTACTAGAACAGTAACAAATGATACGCAACCAATTATTACAGCTTAAGCTTTCCATGGAAATAAGTATTTTTGTAGTGACTAAATACGCTACAGCTTAAAAGTTACCATCTTTGTTCATAAGTAACTTATGTACAGAAACAAGAATCACTATTAACAGAAGCTGATGAGAACAAAAGCAGGCTTTTTTCCTCATTCCCATGTAGTGAAAAATATAGCCTGCACAGATAAAGGTCATAACAGTGAGTTATGAAATAGCAAGCATAAAAAAATATTCCTTAGGGAACGGTGTATCTGATGTATGAAAGTACATTCAGTTAGAAGTGCCCAAAGGTTTTCTACTTTAACAGCTGGACAATTTATTTTAAAAATAGGAATGAAACTCAAGTGTAAAATCCTTCAGAAATTAATAAAACAAGATATTCTTCACAAAACCTCCTCTTTCATAACTCAGGAAATAAGTGTTCAAGCAAAAACACCATCCAAGGACACTTAAGTTCATAGACTTACACATGTCAACCCAGTTGCTTAATTTTAAACATCCAAAAATTACCCCATTTGTCTCCAGCAAATGATCCATCTTCTTTTTGCAGGTTCTGTATATATTCTACAATTTTATTTACATCAACAACATGGAGACTGTCATATAAGATAAGAATCTGGAAAGAAAGCCACAGTAAAAATCAAAGAGAATCAAAGGTTTTTCAAACTTGTTTATTAAAAATAGTTTCTGGACTTGTAAGAGACAAAATAACTGATTATGAATAGTATTTGCTACGATTTATTAAAATTAGACTTGATTCTCTGCAGTTCACCTATCACTAGCGAAAAGCTTCTGAAATGAAAATATAGACAATTCAAGCTGAACTCCATGCTTTGTAACTTTCTAACTTCCAGCTCACCCTTTTAAAGCATAACCAGGTTTATTTATTTGTGTTAGCATTATGTAAAACAGCAGATTTATTTGATTATAGGTGAAATCTGTGATGAGATAACACCCTAGGCTTCTAAACATGCAGTTTGTGTAATGCTGCTATTTGTATATATGCAATTTAAACAGCCAGTAATATCACGTACAGACAAAGCCTGCTAGCACAGATTAGTTTCAAATAGTTAGCTTGGTTTTGTCTTTTTTTAAGAAATCTTACATTTAAATTTTAAATATAATAGCAAGTTGTAACAGTTCAATAAAAATATGAACAATATGAATAGACACAAACTGCACAATGAATATTGTGGAGGAAAAATAAAGGTCATACCAGGGAATACAACGATCTCTGAGCTAGCATCTATTTGAGCCAGTAAACTATTACAAAATGTCATCTGGAAGCAACAATACTGTGTTTGAGCCCCAGATGGCTGCATGTTTTTACTCACAACTTGCATAATTTGTAAAGAGTAATTAAGAATTTATTATAAATAGCATAACAAAAAACAATTGGATTTAGGAAGAACAACTGAAACTAATAAACACTATGTCAATCCTGAAAAATACCAACTATGAATACCTAGACTTTGCTGGAGTCTTCCAATTGCTAGCTACTATTTAGCTTAAAAATAATTACAGAAATGCAGGAAAAACACAAAACACCATGCAACTTCATCAGAAAATCTAATACCCTAGCATGCTCCCTAAAAAGGAAATCTGAACACATTATTGTTAATTGTGATCAAAGGAAGACATGGTGTGACCCTTTAAATATTCTGGATACGCAGATGGCAATAAACAGTGTTTGTGAATTGAGAATATGCATGCTCGTTGCGACACGCTGGTTATGTGTAAAAACTTTAAACGAGATATTTGCAATTTTCAACTCTTCATGTCCAGAGGTGCATTATCAGAATACCTTCTAGTAATATTAGGTATTAATCTAATAACTATACTTCTCTAACACAAATGTAAACAACCTCAAAACATACCCCCCTTCTCCATATATTTTTGTGGAATCATAGAATATACAGAGTTGGAAGGGACCCATAAGGATCATTGAGTCCAACTCCTGGCACCACACAGGTCTACCCAAAAATTCAGACCATGTGACTGAGCACAGTCCAAATGCTTCTTAAACCAAACCAAAAGGCTTGGTGCCGTGACTACATCTCTGGGGAGGCCGTTCCACCGTGCAACAACCCTCCAGGGAAGAGTCTCTTCCTGACATCCAGCCTGAACCTCCCCTGTCACAGCCTGACACCATTCCCTTGGGTCCTATCACTGGTGACTAACGAAAATAGATCAGTGCCTGCCCCTCCACTCCCCCTGGTGAGGAAGCTGTAGGCTGTGATGAGGTCTCTCCTCAGCCTTTCCAGGAGGAACAGGCCTAGTGACCTCAGCCGCTCCTCATACATCTTCCCCTCCAGGCCCTTCACCATCTTAGTAGCCCTATTTTATTAGGCTTTGTCAAAGGAATTTGATTGGAGAGTTTGGAAAAGCTCAAAGGCCGTAGCCTAAAGAAACTCTAGTTTCCTGGGTCTCAGAGTAATTCTAGAGCTAAAGTGGTGATAAACATCACGTTTAGATCAGATAATACATGCCAACAATCATCACTGACCCAAGAACACATTCTTCTGCCCTACCTAGGGGTTTCAAATCAAACACCATAGAACCCAAAACACTTTCTTCTTAAAGCAGGATGTTTTAATAATGTAAATAGTGTTAACTTATTTGTAACACTATGGAAATATTTATTCCCTGAGACTGGACTAGAGATATATTGCACAAGCAAACCAGCAATTATTTAAAAGCGTTTGAACCTCTACATACTATTTTCCACCGCAGCTTGCATAAGAAGGAAAAGACTAGATGGTGAGAAATTAAATCTACAATGGAGACTGCTATGGTGAAAAAAGATTGAGAATAGCTTTTTTTTTTTCCTCAGGGAAGGAGCACATGTCAAATAAAACGTGTAGCAGACTATGACATTTTAGCTATACAGAAAAAAGCAGATTTGAAGAACACAGTGAGAACTGGCTACTATAACGTGTCATTTGCATAGTACTAAAATGTAAACACGCTAGCTATACACCTGTATGTAAACTACATTATTTGTGTAATATTACCTATTTTTGTATTATCTAGTAACTGTACATAAGTATTATACATGTATATATGTATACACGCAACAGTAAGAGACAAGCTTTTGAGCGTGTGTACGTATATATATATAATTACTCTGGCCACACACATCTTTCACACCTCAATATACTCTAATAAGAGCTTATAAAATCCAAAATTAATTATATACATAATTTCAGCAAAAATTATAGCTAAGAAATATTTCAAGATGACTGTTACAAAATTTTTCAAGAATGCAAAGTCACCAGTAAATGAACATTACCATCACAACATCATCAAATCTGACAATTTTTTATAGAAGCGACACAGCTAAATCCTAAAATTTTATCCATTAGACTTTTTTTAAATAGTGGAACTGAAATAGTTTTTGCTATTAATATCCAATAGTACCTGGCTCTTAAATCTGCAATCATCAAAATCATTAATTACAAATGGTTGTTTCTACAGTTACCCTGTTACTTTTACCTGGACAGCACTCAGGGTATACAGCAGATGAGGATCATGACCTATGCTGGCACTTATTCCACCACAGTCATGTTGACAAGATTTGATGAAATGTAGAATTTCTTCTTTGTTCATTCGGTGCAGCTGTCCCATGAGATCCATGGCTGTCAGCCCCCAGTAAACACCACTCATCCTCAAATACTCCGACATACAGTACTCCTAAGAAGTGTTTTATTTTAGTTCTTAATCAGGTAAGTACATCATCAGAATAGAGCAGTGAAAATACATTTAACATCTACAGTTTATAAAATGCCAAATATTTTCCAACCTATAAAAAACTTTGTATGTATTAAGCCTCCATACTCTCTATATTAGGTATGTTTGTGCATATACTTCATTCTCCTCCTTCCCTGTATTTTCTAGTTTAGGGCCATCAAGCTAAATGCCAAGTTAAACACATATAAGTAGTAAGCCACCTGTTCACTTCAGATCATCCTTTATTATCTTGGCATCCATGCTACCACTCAAATCACCACCAAGTCCCAAAAATAATAAATATATCATTTAATGAGACTCCCTGACAAGTTCCACAACCTGAAGTTTCACTAGAAATTGATTTTTTTCCCTAAACATTGGTTACATCACATGTACTACCTGTAAGCATTTTTTTTTTGTGCAATTCTTTAAGCTAGCATGTTTAACTACAGGAACAATGTTCAGATATTTTGTGGACAGTAAAGATAATTGTAACCTTTCATTCTCCCAGACTTATGCAGTTACTGACATTTTTCACTAAATGGAATCCAACTGCTGTGGGTTGCATTCAATGACCTACACCTACAAAACTGATGCTAGTTGAAGAGTTTATCAAGCCCAGTAAGCACAAAGCTGTGCTGTGGTAAGACTCAGTACACATTCCTATGAAGCAGACACATGTAAATATACATATACTCCTTGTGCATTCTAATGGAAGAAGGAGCAACAGGTAGTTTATTTCCAAGGTCTCAGAGTAATTCTAGAGCTAAATTGATAATCTTCACGTGTGCTCAGATAATACATGCCAAAACTCATCACAGACCTGGGAAAATCAATAAAGCATTTTTCCTTCTGCACTTTGGATTGCAGGGCAACAAACAATTAGCATGTGAATACACATTTAATCCATACTCAAAACAAGTAAATAAGGCTAATTGCTACTGTTAATAAAACCACAACTGTGCTAAAACAAATTGATACCTACATAATCATCTTTCTTTGTCCCATACGAAGCTATGTAGTCTGCATGTTTCTCCCAAAGTAACGTGCACGGGGCATCAGGTTTTATTACAACATCCTTCTGCGGTGTCCCCTTTAGAAAATACCAACAAAGCAAGAGATACTTCTTTGTGTACTTTGAACATGGGGTCGATTCCATCTCACTTCTGTCAGTTCTCCGTCTGGCTAAATCATTCCTAGGGGGAAGGGGGCTAACAGGATTTTTTCAATAACACTAAGAAAATCAGTCAGTTTACCAGTGATAAACTCAACGAGCAAAACAAGCCCTTCACCACGCACCGGAAGGGCGCCGCGCCCCTAACGCAATCCCCAAGCCCGACGCAGGCCCCGAGACCCCTCAGCTCCGGGCCGCCGCCCGGGGCAGCCCTGCCGCGTTCGGCGTCCTGCCATCGCCGGGCCCGCCTCGGGCGGGCGCCAGGCGCGCTCCCCAGCCCGCAACACCCCTGGACTCGGAGCGGCGAGTGCCAAAAGCACTGGCCCCGAAGCCCGCAAGACCACTCGCCCGCGCCGGCCCCGCGGCCCGCCGAGCGGAGGCGCTGCCAGAAAACCGCGCGCGCCACCCCATGGGCGCCGCCACCCTCAACCAGAGCCTGGGACCGGGCCCGCTCGCCGCCGCGCCGAGCCCGACACCCACCATCCTCGCCGCCCGCGCCGGAAAGGGCTCTGTGCGGCGGGGCGGGGCATCAAGTAGGGCCCGGCAAGGCCCCGCTATAGCTGGCCGCGCGCTGCCGGCCGGGCCATGCGCCAGCTGCCCCGCGCGCCCGGGCCGAGGCCGCGCCAGGGGTACGGGAGGGCGCTGCCGCCTGTGCGGCCGGACGCGCGGCGACCCTCAGCTACCCCAGCCTAGCGCGGCCGTTCCCGTCCCTGTGGCGGGCATCAGGGCCGCGGCGAGGACCCGCGTCGGGCCGGCGGGGCGGGGCGGGGCGGGGCGGTCGCTTGGTGCCGAGGCCGAGGCCGAGGCCGGCTCTCGCTGAGGTCAGCTGAGGCAGCCGGATTTGGCATCTAGGCGGTGGCGTTCGGCAACGCTGGGCGTAAATCTACGGCGTGGTAATTCCAACCGTGCACTTTCCTGCGTCGAGGTAAACACAGCAAGTATTTGGAAATAACTTCGGTTTCCGTCTGGTACCTCGGTTCTACAGAAAAGCAAATGCAAGAATTGGATTACCACAGGACAGGTATAGAAAACGTTCATTAATTCAGAAAACAAACAAACAAACAAACCTTTGCTTCCTAATTAAAACTGATATGACCATGCTGTTAATTACAACTGCACTAAAAGAGGAGCGGGCAGCAGGTCGAGGGAGGTGATTGTCCCCCTCTACTCTTAATGTTGTGGGGCCTCACTTGGAGTGCTTACATCCAGGTCTGGCCCCCCCGGCACAAGACAGATGCAGAGCTGTTAGAATGGGGCCGGAGGAGGGCTACAAAGATGATCAGATGGCTGGAGCCCTCTCCTATGAAGAAAGGCTGAGAGAGCTGGGGCTGTTCAGTCTGGAGAAGAGAGTGCTCTGGGGTGACCTTATTGCAGCTTTTCAGTCCTTGAAGGAGTCTTATAAAAAGAGATGGACAACTTTTTACTCAATCAGATAATGACAGGACAAGGGGGAATGGTTTTAAACTAAAAGAGAGGAGATTTAGGTAAGAGGTTAAGAGTAAATTCTTCCCTCAGAGGGTGGTGAGGCACTGGAACAGGTTGCCCAGATAGGTTGTGGATACCCCATCCCTGGAGGCGTTCAAGACCAAATTGGATGAGCAGCCTGATCTAGTAGGTGGCATCCTTGCCTATGGCAGGGGGGTTGGAACTAGATGTTCTTTAAGGTTTCTTCCAACCTGAGCCATTCTATGATTGATTTGAAGGCACATGTGGGAGACAGAACCATATCGGGCTGGAACACCATTTTGAGACCATCCAAGAAAAACTATGTATAACGCTGACTTGTATAGAACAGTCAAAAATAAAGTATTTTTTGAAGTGTGGCAAATACTTAACCAGGATGCTACATTGTTAATCTTCCCATGGTACATAAAATGGCGATTTATAATGCTTTAAAATTATTTAAAGAACTAATTTTCCAGGAAGCCTACCTGAGAAATAAGCAATGAAAAACTCATATCTGTGGACAGCAATTGTATCATGCAGCACTAAATTCAGGTAATGGATGAAAGACCACACTGAAGCAAGGACATTTTGGTGAGAAATTGCAAATGAATTGACAGAACTGTTGGGGTTTGAAGGCACTTCTGCAGATCATCTAGTGCAGCCCTCCTGCTTGCTTAAGCAGGGTCGCCGAGAGCAGGACCACGTCTAGCTGAGTTTTGAGTATTTCCGCAAGTGAAGATTCCACAACCCTTCCGGGCAACTTCTGCAAGTGTTTAACCACCCTCACTGTTAAATAATGTTTTCTTGTGTAACATTTACAAATACGGTTTAATTCCCATCTGAGTTGAAGTTCTGCTTCTACAAACCTTGTATTTCTCTTAAGCTCTTATACCTCCGCTTGAAAGGGAAATAAAAAGTATTAATTTTTGGTGAGTGAATTAGGATGGTTTTCCAGGTACTATTTACTGTTCATTTACTGAATGTATCTGATTAAATATTCCTTGACTTTCTACAAATGTTACTGTTTATTTACAAACCAAAATGGGCTAAGCTGTCCGTAGACATCAGTGTTAAAAAAAAAAAAAAAAAAAAAGTTTAGGAACATTCTACAACGTAGCAGTTATACTTGCACACAGTATTGGTTCCTCTGTCATTCTTCATTAGTGTTTTTTCTGCTGCTGCTCATTTCCTGCAATGATTACTAGTATTTGAAATAAAATGTTTAGACCATTAATTCATCTTTTTTAAGTGCACAGACTCTAGCTTAAAAGAGGTGAGAAAAAGTTGAACTTTGTCCTAGGGAGTTTGCTTCAATGGCAGTTTGAACCCTTGTACATCCATAAGCTAACTCTTCCCATAATAAGGCACACTTCAAATCTGCTACAGCCAAGACCACCTACAGTGGGAATATTTCATTTACTAAAATGGGTTTAAAGTGAAACATATTAGTGATTTACACAGAATAATTATGAAAAACACATTCCCCCACAACCTTTTGATTGTGCATTTTGTTTAATAAGACATTCCCATGCAAACTTTATTTTAAAAGTTTTCTGACAATAGTAACAAATAATTTCAAAATTCCACAGTTTCATGGCTACTGTGAGATTAATATGGGACAAGTTGCACAAAATGGTAAAAATGTACCACTTGAATTTTTTTGACTACTTGTAAGAATTTTCTTAAGAGTCCTTTGGAAGCAGAGAAATAGTTACAAAGTCTCCTGAGCTACCACAGCACAAAATCACAGAATGCTTTGGGTTGGAAGGGACCTTAAAGATTATTCTGGGGGTTCTTTCCATTCTCACGTGCATCACTTTTCTCATTTCAGTTTTCATTTGCCATTTTAATAGTCACTCAATCTCACAACCTTCTCCTGCATTTCTTTGCACCAGCCTCATCTTTCCTATACTGAATAACTTAGTATTATCAGTAAAGTCTATCACTTCACTGTTGACCTCCTTTTCCAGATTATTTGTAGATATTCCAAATAGCAAAGACAGAGCAAAGCCATGCTGCTTACTTTTCCCTACAAAACCTGATAATTTTTCAAATTCACTTCAGAAGTTCAAGCATTCTCTATCAACCAAGCGTCCCTTGTTCACACATTTATTAGCTGCCTCAGCAACTCCAATTATTTTATGAGGTATGACTTCCTTTGACAGAAACCCTTCTCTAGCACATCACATTTATCTGTGTCCACTATTTCTGTACTTCTTACTTGCACTTAGTTTACATGGTTTATCAGGCTTACTAGTACATATTTTTTCCAGATCTCTCTTGGAGACCTTTTAAAGCAATGGTGTCCAACTTGCCCCTTGTAAGTTTTCATTTACTAATCAAATGATTCTGCACTACAGTAGTCCAGCTATTTCACCCTTAAGTTTCCCTAGAATTTGTGGCTGAATAAATGTGATCTTCACAATTGCTCCTTTTGTCTCTTTGCTCCTTAACCTTGTTAATTTAATTTTTGATAGAAGATATACCCTCTGATGAGTCTTGAAAAAAAACAAGGTCTCCCACAGACGGTTCCCCAGTTTCTTTTTCAGATAATATAAATGCAAAATAGAGAATCATTTAACATTTTTCCATGGTTACTCATATATTTAAGCAGTGCCAAAGTACTGCTATACTGTGCCTAATTTAAATAGGAAAACTGTCCTTCTTGAATAAACTCTTTAAGTTGCTCCAGTCTGTGTGAGAAACTAGATCAAAACATGACCTGCAATTTCTCTGCCTAATCAGTTGACGCAGCACATGAGGGGAACATTAGGCAGTTGTAATCATGGTAGAAAATCTGGTCATAAATTGGTAAATCGTGATGATTTAGCGATCATCCTGATTACATCCACACCTACTAACACTTGTACATATTAACTTTCCTAATGATTACATTTGAATTATTAGTACGCAACTGTTTTATGTATGATCCGTAGTTACCCATGAAAATCTTACCTAATACCTTTTATTTGTTTTATTTTACAGATTAAAAAGACTGTTTACTTACCACAGATTTCTGGTGTGTGTGAATTCATAACACCAAGTTCCCAAGCCCATTTTATGAGTGGGAGAGGATACTGAAGTAGAAAAAATTACCTTCCAGTTCAGCATAGTTAACATTTTAAATTTTATTCAGGTTAAGATAAAAATCTATGTTCCCAATACTGTATGATAGATTCATCTATCCAGTTTTGTCACATTGTGCAGCAACAGGAAAAATGTCCTCCACAACAATTTTATGAACAGCAGCTTGAAACTCCTTTTGTTCTATTTTTTTTTTTATAAAAAAAAAGAAAAAAAAAGTCAAAAATTCCATATTATCTTTAATTTTGCCAGTTGTCAGATGATGAGAAAATAGAAGAGCCTCAGTTCTTTCCATGGCAATTCCAGGGCAATCCAAACCACCACTTCTGGGACCTCTCCAGGAACCAAAAAAAAAAAAAAAACCAACAACAACAACAACAACAAAAAAGTCGGTTACAAAGTCAAGAAGAACACAGGCTATAATGCATCCCAACATAGTGATAAAAAGTATTTTCAGAAAATACTGAAAACATCTGTAAAGTTAAAAGAAGAAATGCAGGAAGACCACTGCTAGGCATAGAATAAGGAGAAGCTATGACATAACAACACCGAACTGCTAAGTGAGTTTATTAATAGTTCAGGACTGTATTTTCTAGTAGGCAACACATTATTCATTTGGAGTTTTCATGAACCACAGCCATTGAAAAATGGTATCTTGCTTTCTTACTCAAGTTGTGTCACTAATATCACTGTTATACAGAAGAAAACAAAACAAGAAACAAGAAAGACCTTGTTGCTTCAGAATTTTATACCTTAGCTAGAAAAAGACAAGATGATGTTGAAAAAAAATAGGTAATTGTATTCACTACTTTTTTTTTTTTTTTTTTTTTTTTTTTTTTAAGGAGCAGCCCTTGATACAGTCAAACATAGCTTTGCCAACAGAGATTTTTGTCTAAACTAGAAATAGTACTGATTTCAAAATAATGCTAAAGGTGATATGTCTATGTGAAAGAAGCTGTTAACTTTACAGTAGAGAACATACATCTATTGTTTTTTCCTGCCAGAGTGGTATGCAAGGTTAACACTGAAGGCTACTCTGAAAAAAATCACCACTCCCCCCACAAACAGAAATATGAATTGGACAGGTGGGATTCATACTTGGAGTGGCACAAGTGATAAGTGACAAAGGATCAGTTTTTAACACGTAAGATTTGGGTGACAATCTATTATTCTGTCAACTTTCCTGTTCTTTGACTCAGTGGGACATTCAGATTCAATGACAAGTTTACCATTGACACTCAAATGCAACTACCACAGCATTTCCTTGGCATTTCCTTGGTATATAAGCTCTGTCACAATCAGAAATGTGACCATTAAAGTGACAAGATCACCAATGGAATAATCTCCTGTCAGGAAAAAGGGTATGACAAGAATACACATGCAAGTGAAGCAATCTTTATTACCTTAATGTCAAAAGAACTACTGAACTTGTTCACAAAGCTGTAAATCACAGAAAAAGATAGGACAACAATAAACTAAGGTCACTAACCTCGATTCTCCATCACAGAACTCAGGACAAAAAATGAAGAGTTGTCAAAAACAGTTTGTTGCTGGGGTAATATGTCAGGAAGCTGGACTTGAAATACCAGTCTCCTATGGTACACATTAACTGTCTGTTGGCTTCCCCTTCCTAAAGCATTTTGTTTGATCTGTGAAACACCCAACTGGCTTGAGATGGAGCCATATTCCATAAATGACACTGTCATGGAACACTTTGGACACTTAGGCTGTGTCACTCTGGGGCTAGACCACATTTGTTGACAGTGAGCTCTGAGTGAGGACCCTTCAAATTTTACCTAGTTCATAAATTGCTCTGGAAAATAGGAAACCAGAAAAAAGGCCAGCGTAAAAGCTAAACAAGGTACCACCTGAGTTTTGAATCATTTTTACTTTCTAGTTTAAAGCTAGGAGGTTACTGGTGGATCAGTAACTTCTCTATATAAGCAGTATTTTTACTCTATAGGGGAATGTCAGTACTTCAGAAAAGCAACTTTTATATACTGCACATATAAAAGAATAGCATAGGTAGAACAGCTAAGCACATTTAAATAAATACATTGTATAAAATGCTCTGAACTGTAAACCCTGACAATTTGAAGCTGTCTCCACCATATAAGTGGGAAGCAGAGGGTACCAGACCTACATATCTTTTTCTAAACACTTCACAGCATGCTTTTTGGTGCACGGAGAGTCCCAGGGCTGTGCAACAACTCAGCTAAAGAATAAAACATGGGAGCACCTATCCAGACCATTACGGCTATAAACGGATCAAAATGCAGAGGGAGGAGAAACAGAACTGAGCGCCGATTTCCCCACGGCCAGGAGCGGGCAGTGATGGCCGGCAGCGAGCTCGAGCTAGTCGAAGAGGGAGCGTGGCGCGGCCCGTGGCTCCGCCAAAGGCGCTCCTGTCCCGCGGCCCCTCTCCCTCCAGCGCTGCCGCGGCGTGCGGTCCTTCCCCGCCAGCAGCGCCCAGTCCCTTCCCGTCCTCCCTGGGACCCGCATCCCGTCGCGGCCCGGCCCGGCCCGACCCGACCGCTCTCCCGAGCGGCTCTGAACGCCGGCATCCCGAGGAGAGTGGCCGAGCGGCCGGGGAGGCTCCCGGCGATGCCTGGCGAGGCGGGACTCTCGGACAGCTGGTGCCAGCGCCGCGCCGGCCGAGACCCGTGTGCGGCAGGGCCGCGGGCTCGGGGCCGGGGCCGGGGCCGCCCCGCCAAGCCCGCAGCGCCCCCGCGTGGAGCGTCGGCTGTGGGCTTGCAGGCTGTTGGCGGTCCGGGACGCAGCGGAGGTCGGCGGAGAGAGGGAGGCGCGGCGAGCGGCCGGCTGGCGCTCGAGCTGCGAGGCCGCAGCGGCTTGTCCGCACCCAGGCGTGGTTGTCGAGACCCTCCTTCCAGCTGTAGAGTTCACCTACTGCAGGTTTGGCTTGTTCCACAAAGCCTGGGAAATGCGGCGGCCTGATGGCGAGAGAGAGCCCATTTGCTCTCTGTATGCCGAGTCTCCTGGGCTGTTTCCAACCACCTACATCTTAGCCCTGTTACCAGAAAAGTCCTTGTGGCCAATTTATATTATTTTTGCCCCTCAGAGAACCATAAATTCATATTTTAGAAATGTACCAGGCACTTGGGCGTGATTGGGAATGGGGCATGGGTTTTGCTCAGCCTCAGCTCCAGTCTAGTTTTGTCTGTCACAATTTTCCATTCTGTGCACAAAACAGAATGTACCTGGGACTGGTCTCATTCCAATAACTTACCAACTCCTTACTAAAGGAAAACAAAGTCTACTGGCTTAGCTAGGCTTTTAAAATTTGATTTTCATACAAACATGAACTTTAATACATTTGAGATGTCGTAGTGATGTGTATATCATGTTGATAGCCATGTAAAATGTGTTTATGAATGCTGTCAATTCTGGCTGTATGTTGAAACAAAAGCACTGATTTTGTAAATTAACTGCAATGTATTATATACAGCCTTTTGAACATTATTGCTTCACTGCAGTAAAGCAATGTTACCTAGGGTTTTATTAAAATAATGCTTTCAAGAGAAATAGCTTCTTTGATGTCTCTGTGAATTATCTTGTTTGGATTTTTTTTTAATTAATATAAGACACTTCTCTGAGAGATGGATTTTGGATAATGCTTTATTTTGCATAACAGCTCAAAGTAAGGTGACCCAAATATTTTAGCACTGTTATTGTCTTGGTATGTTTGATTCTTGATGGCTTGTTTTGTTACTGACAGTTATGACTCTTGAATTTGTACTTATTACAGCAAAATCACTTCAGTAGGAAGCAAGCCGTGTAAGAGTGTTTTTTTGTTTGTTTGTTTGTTTTCATAGATATCAACTAATTAAAAAGGGGATGGTTGCAATGTTGCATAGCGTTTATCCTGGCACAATTCCAGGCCTTTACTGAATGGAGTCATGTAAGTAGCGTCAACTTAGTGCACAGACTACTGATTTTTCATTCCAATATCAGCGGATTTTTTTCCCTGTACTTTAAGGGTAATTGAGAGGAAAAGTCATAGGCATAATTTGTAACTTTATGTTACCTAGGTGCTTCATAAATATTTTTTATGTACTTCCTGTTTTAAATCTAGTTTAAAGTACACTGTACCATTGAATTGTGTGGCTATGGGGCTTTTAAATATGAACACTCAAGCCTGTGTTCTGTGCTCCTTTTTATATATAGGTTTCTGTTCCATGCATCATGTTTCTGACTGTGGTGTGAAGAGTTAAATACCGAACAATACACTTTCTATTCATATATTGCATATCTGTTATTTATATGGTTTCTGTTTTCCATTAGCTTGGTATGCCTTAGATAATTTATCATTACAACAGCCCTGTGATATAAGAAAGTATATTCAACTTATTTAAAGAATTAATAATTTTGGTAAGCAGCATGACTTTTACTATGAGTATTCTAAATAAAACAAAACAAAACAAAACAAAATTCTAAAGGTGGGTAGATGGCCTCAGAATCTGTATTAAAAACTAATGTCTTAGGAAATACGTACTGTCATAGGTATTAAGCAATTCCGGCTGCCTGAGTCAGGTACCTGAACACCTATAAGGACGTTACACACAAAATGTATTTACTTGCTGCAGGTCGGTATTTAAATTCTATAGTGCTCAAAATTGAGACATTATTTGTAGGTGCCTTCTAGATTAGGATCCACAACCCTTTATTAAGTAAATAACGTTATCTGCACTGAGGTTAAAAGACAGCTTTGAATGGGGTTGAAGACATCCCTAAGTCTGAGAGACTGAATAAATCAGTACGCTGAAGGAAAGTTTACATTAGGATCACAGAATTGCAGAATGGTTTGTGTTGGAAGGGACCTTAAAGACCATCTGGTTCCAACACCCCTGCCATGGAACCTCCCACCATATCAGGTTTGGTGGTTTTTTTGCACAGCTTGGCCTTGAATACTTCTAAGGATGGAACATCCACAGCTTCTCTGGGTGATCTCTTCCAGTGCCTCACCACCTTCATGGTGAGGAATTTCTTCTTATATTTAACTAACCCCCCCTTTTTTTTTTTTTTCTTTTTTTTTTAAGTTTAAAACCATTACCCCTTGTCCTGTCACTACAATCCCTGATAAAGAGTCTCTCCTCATCATTTCTGTAGGCCCCCTTTAAATACTGAAAAGCTGCTATAAGGTCTACTTGGAGCTTTCTCTTCTTTAGGCTAAATAACCCCAACATTCTCAGCCTTTCTTCACAGGGATTCATTCTGCATTAGGAGTCTTCTTTGTTAGGAAATAATATGGACTAATACTTTGGGATTTATAGGGTTAAATGGTTAGATTCAAGTCCTACTAAGCATTTTGGAGGATTTTTGCTTTGGGCTGCAGTGACCCAGGGAGGGTCTGGAGCTCATCAGATGCACTCCTAGAGCATGTCCAGCTAGTTTAATCCAAAGGTCACTTAATGTGCTTTGAAATGTCTTTGTAAACCACGGGCTAGGGGAGCACGCCCGGCCCCTCAGCACGGGCCGGCCGGACAGCTCCGCCGGGGGCCGCGGGCGGGAGGCGCTTCCCGCGGCCGCTCCCGGGCCGGCGGGGGCCAAGGCCGAAGCAGAAGCGCAGGACGGCCCAGTTCCTACCAGCGGCAAAATCTCTAGGCTACGGGCACGGGCCAGGAAAGGGAGAGCCTTCTCCACCTTGACTGCGGCAAGGCCGCCTGCCGCGCCCGCCGAAGCCGAGCGGAGCTGATCCTGCTGCTGCTGCCCGTCACGTTCCGCGGGGCAGAGCGCTCCTCCCGGCAGCGCCAGGCGGCGGGGGAGAGGTCGCGGACCTCCCTGCCGCGGGCCCCGGCAGGGACAGCGCCTGCTCTCACCGGCTGCCCAAGTTGCTGCCGGAGCCGGGCGCAGGCGGGGCTGGCGAGGGGCGGCGGGCAGGCCGCCGGCTGCGGGCCATCCTGCGGCCCCCACGCCTGCCCTCGGCGCCCCCCTCCTCCGCCCGCCGCCCCCACCACGGCTCGGGCACCGCCCCCGCGGGCTCGGCGCAGGCGTCGGCCGCGGAGCCGGCGGGACGGGTGGGCCGGCGCGGCGCGGGCGGAGCGGGAGGCTGCCCGGCCGCTGCCTCCTCTCATGCCTTCACGGCAACAAAGAGCGCGCTGAGCAGCGGACGCAGGCGCCGGGCTCCCGGTTGCGCTGCCAGCGCGGAGGGCGCCGGGAGACGATGGCGAATAAGGGGGACGCCTCCGCGCCTCCCTACGGTAAGTGCTCGGGCACGGGCGAGAGACGGAGCGGGCGCTCGTGCGAAGAGAGCCGGATCCCATGCCACCCTCCCGCCTATTTACGATGCGGATCCATCGTGCAGCCAGCGGCGAGAGTTGGTTTCCCAGGGCAGATACTGGGGATGTGTATGGGGGTAATACGGGCCCCGGGCAGTCGGAGCCCCCGAAGGCGCTGGTGCAGCTCTCCGCTGACGCTGCGGCTCGCCCGGCTGGAAGAAGGCGGGACGGCCGGTCTCGGGGAGGGGAGCCGGTGGGCGCAGAGATGGGGGCGGGCAGGGCGAGAACCTTCTCCTCCCCTTCCTGCAGCAGGTGCTTTGCGGCCGCTTTGTCCGCGCCCGCCGGAGAAGGCCGTCCTGGGAAGGAGGAGGCTGCAGCTCACGCCGTGCCGAGGACCCGTGGGCAGGCCGGCGGGCAGGCCGGCGGGCGGCAGGTGCGCCGCTCTCGGAAGGGCCGGCCGGTGGGCGCGCGGCGTCCGGCTCGAGGGAGCGGTGGCCGCGGGCCCTGGTGGGCCGTGGTACCGGGACCCGGCGGCGGGAGCCCGTTGCACTAGTGGCCCTGGTAGGGAGGGTTCTGTTGTTTTGGGCTGGGGACTGGGAGTTCTACAGCCGTAGCAGAGGTACCCGGACTAGGCAAGCTCCGTGCCCTCAGAGGATCCTGCCAGCCCGCGTGTAGGAGAAGGTCACCGGGGACAGAACTTCATCTCAGTGCTTGAGCCGTGCTCTAATTGCTCTTTGGAAGCTAATACGTTTGCCACAGAGGAGGCTGGTTTTGCAAAGCTTCTTAGCATGTTTGAAGCATTGCTACAAAACCGATTTCCTTTTCCGAATATATGTGGGATTTCCATAGCCAAAAATAAAAATCAAAATCTGCAGAATGTGCAAACCCCCTTAGAAACAAGGCTTGTTTTCTGTGAGTCCCAAAGGCTGACTGTAATTGCCTGCAGTATAAAAGAGGGCAACAATGGGTTGATAAAACAGTCTTTGACTTGATATCACAGGCATGTTGTGTGGCATGTGTACAACTCGGAAAACTCAATTTTATAGTTCATCTCTATGGTCTGAAGTGTGATCTGGCTAAAAAGGAATATTCATAGTTTGGCTTCCTCACACTTTGGACCTGATGGACAAAGCTGGTTAGTTTTTGTTTGTACAAATGTGGTATATGCAGAATAAAAATCTCAATCCCTTTCAATAGTAGACTCTAATAATGGTGGTGTTTTTGTTTTGATTAATCAAACTGTCCAAAATAGGGAGCTTGCAAAAAAAAAAAATTCTTTATGTAATTAAAGCAACCCAGAGAGAAATTAGAATATTTCTAACCAATCTGGTGGTCTTCTATGATGGATTTGAGTGCGTCAGTTGACAAGGGAAGACCAATTGATGTCACCTACATGGAATTCTGTAAGGCCTCTGACATGGTCCCACATGACATCCTGGTCTACAAATTGGAGAGAGATGGATTTGATGGGTGGACCATCGAGTGGATAAGGAATTGACTTGAAGGTTATACCCAGAGAGTGGTGGTCAATGATGCTATGTCCAGGTGGAGGCTGGTGACAAGTGGTGTCCCTCAGGGGTCCATCCTGAGACAAGTACTGGCTAATATCCTTATCAACAACATAGGCAATGGGATTGAGTGCACCCTCAGCAAGTTAGCTTAGTGTCATCTGCAAAGTGGGACCTGGATGAGCTTGGGAAGTGGGCCTATGTGATCCTAGTGAGGTTCAACAAGTCTAAGTGTAGGTTGCTGCACCTGGGTCAGGGCAATCCCAGACATGAGTACAGACTGAGATAAGAACTCATTGAGAGCAGCTCTGAGGAGAAAGACTTGGTGGTTCTTGTGGACAACAAGCTTGACATGAGCCAGCAGCGTGTGCTTGCAGCCCAGAAGGCCAACTGCATCCTGGGCATCAGAGGAGTGGGCAGCAGGCTGAGGGAGGTGATTGTCCCCCTCTGCTCTGCCCTTGTGTGGCCCCCACCAGGGGCATCCAGGTCTGGGGCTCCCAACACAAGAAGGATGTGGAGCTGTTGGAATGGGTCCGGAGGAGGGCCACAAAGATAACCAGAAGGCTGGAGCCCCTCTCTTATGAAGAAAGGCTGAGAGAGCTGGGGCTGTTCAGTCTGGAGAAGAGAATGCAGCTTTTCAGTCCCTGAAGGAGTCTTATAAAAATACAGAGAGCAACTTTTTACTCAATCAGATAATGACAGGACAAGAGGGAATGGTTTTAAACTAAAAGAGGGGAGATTTAGGTAAGAGGTTAAGAGTAAATTCTTCCCTCAGAGGGTGGTGAGGCACTGGAACAGGTTGCCCAGATAGGTTGTGGATACCCCATCCCTGGAGGCGTTCAAGACCAAATTGGATGAGCAGCCTGAGCAACCTGATCTAGTAGGTGGCATCCTTGCCTATGGCAGGAGGGTTGGAATTAGGTGATCTTTAATGTCCCTTTTAACCCGAGCCATTCTATGATTTAGCTACTGTACTTCTTAAATATGTGCATACTTAGAGCCTCCCTATGAGGAACTTCTTTCCTATAATTTCTCTTACCAGTGCAACCAATACTGGAATCTATAATTGGGATTCCTAGTTGGTGCTGTGAAGCGATCATGTCAAGTTTTTTTTTTTTTTTTTTTTTTTTTT